>NC_141333.1:2335272-2560272 GCF_037954235.1 Aulostomus chinensis | reverse complement strand
GTGCATGAAAGAATTTGAGAAAAAATGCAGAATTTCTGAACCGTGCTTTTATTTTGAAGGACATGTTCCATTCCCACGATGCAGTTTGTGTCAAGTCGTTAGCGCAGCGTTGTTTCGGGACTGCTTTTGTCAGTATGACAGAAAGCAAGTACAAGACAGAATACTTAAAACAGGGGCTTTCTGACATTGAAGACAAAATTACATAATTTTGAGTGGTTTAAAGTTTTTCTTTTAAATTGTGGTCGTTTAGGAAAAAAGGTGGTTCCTTAGATGAGAACAGTAGAACAGCAAGGAACCCTGGCATTGATCAGTTCTATCAGAACAGCATTTCCTGCTCTGACAGCAGAGTCAAAACACTGTTGAAGACTTAGTTTTCACTCCTCCACCGACTGACTTCCGCGTACGTCAGTTCATTGCTCTGATTGGTTGAAGGTGTTCCCTGATGGACAGATGGACCCACCAATCACCTGCCTGGGAGTATTTTTGAAAGTTTCTGTTTCTACGGGGGAATTCTCAGAATGTTCTGCGGTGCCAAGACGCTCATCAGAAATAACTGGAGGTTCAGGGTCTTGTCTCAGGAGAGGGGAGGTGAGGACTGAAGGACGTTTGAGTAACAACTGCTTGCTAAATTCTGCTGGCGGCTTCATTTTGTGGTTTTATCTTCACATAAAAGCCATTTTGTCAACAGTCTGGGTTTGATTTCCCTCCCAGGTGAAGTGAGGGACGGCGGGTTGATTTCAGGTCAACCAGCAGCCCACTGAGGTTCGTGTCAATGCGCCGTTGTGTGGCTGCCTGATAACAATCCAACTGTCACCTCATTATGAGCTGGAACAGGTTGGATGACATGTTGAACATCCAAGAATCCTCCCTGCACCGGTGCACTCGCCATCTGTGCAGCTGTCACACGCGATGGGCCACCCGTGGGTGGTGAAAGATCACGACTGTGTGTGTGTGTGTGTGTGTGTGTGTGTGTGTGTGTGTGTGTGTGTGTGGCTGCATGATGGATGTAAACTGGGGGAAACTGTTCATCTCTATTGACGCTTTTGTTGTTACTCCTATGAAACATATTAAGCAAAGTTTTCTATTTCCTGTTCCACTCAGCAGCCAGAGGTAATTAAATGTGTGTGTGTGTGTGTGTGGGGGGGGGGGGGTTGATTTCCTCCTGTTTATGAACGTTTACACTCACTTACCCAATTGTTAGTTATAAAACCAAGTCCAGCCTGTTCCTGTAGAACATTCAGAACAGAATAAAATGAGAAAAGTCAAAATAACTACACAAAAGCCTCCCCATCGATGGAGAAATCACTGAATTACAATAAGAGGTCGTTTTGTAGCACGTGGGCTCTGAATTGCTCTCTCCAGTCGATGGAGGTGGTGTCACATTTCAGAAACTTACGTACTGCGATTATGGGAATCCGGCTGATACACTGAGAATAATCCCCCTGACGTACGTGAATACAGCCGAGTCAAAGCTACTGTGTGGACAGTCGAGGTGAGGTTTGCGTCTTCACATGATTTTATCCGTTCAGATTGAGAGGAAGATGAAGTCTCTGTTTACACAGCGGACCGCAACGGTTTCTGGGAGCAACATAAATGAGGATATCAAACAAACATTTCTGACAGGGACAGCATGACTGTACTTTTCACTTGAAGTAAGTACTTTTACCCTGTAGCATGAGTACTTCTTGCTGGCTACATGTATGTGCACCGTACAAACACCTGCTCTCAACAACAATTATCTCTTCACGGCTGGCTGGCTGGCCGCTAATCCATTAAACAAGAACCTGTTTTTTTAAAGACGGTGTTTACCTGCGTAGAAGTCGTCGGGGAAGATGAGTTTAGAGAGCCGGGGAGATTCCCGGCTGTTGGGACTTGCCTCGTTATGCAACGCCAGTGACGGGTGAGTGAGAAAGAGGGTCATCCGCCATTTCCAGCGGCGTTCCTTCTCAGGGCAGATCCGGGTGTGAGGCAGCAACCTGCCTGTCATTCAAGTTTGAAGTGAAGAATCTGGTAAACCACTCTGAACAATGAATTGTGTTTGCTTTGGTGTCGTCCTGATTGTATTTCTACAAGCATAAATCAGGCGTTATGATGGAGGCTATTTAAAAAGGACATTCCTTGAGTGCACATTAAGTTGTGGTAGCTTTTCAGCGGCTGTCTGCTTGTATAACCGTCAAAGTATTTAAAGAGTTGTGACAGCAGCAGCCTCCAAACAAAAGCACCGTCCAAGCCGCCAACCTTGGGAAAATGTATCTGAAACAGAGTCTGCATGCCGTTACGTCGCGTCCTCTCACCTCCGTCATCGAGTTAATAAACATGCGAATCGGCTGCGGTCACGTGTTCTGGAGAACCATGTCTGTGTGGCGCTGGCGTGTAACTCGAACAGAACTCATCTCGTGTGTTGAGGTGCGATGTGGTCAGCTGAATAGGCGTTAAATACACGACCCGAGTGCCGGAGTCACGGTATCGGAGCTTCTGGTCCGATACCGTGACTCCACAAGTGCAAGTGGCTCCATCCTTCATTTAAGAACTAGAATTTAAAAAACAAAAAAAACACTTCCTAAGTGAAGTATTTTCCTTTTTCCTTTTTTTTAAAATGATGGCTGTATTATTTTCATGGAACTGTGGAGCTCCGCGTTTGTGCGATTTCAGGTTGGATGGCGAATTCTTGCAGGCAGAGTCGTTTGTTCAGCAGAGACGGTGAAAGAGCGCAGCTGGGGGAGGTTCGCAGTCACTGTGATTATTTATCCGCCCTCCTCCTCCTCCTCCTCCTCCTCCTCCTCATCATCATCACTGCTGGCTTCCTCTGGACGTTTCTCAGGCCCTCACCCTCCACACGTAGAAGTATCAGGTCTCACGGAAGCCACTGCTGTGTTTCTGGTGTTCAGATGAGAGCCGGGGCCGCGGTCGGTGGCAGACAAGAGAAACTCAACAGCCGAGTTCAAAACTTCCTCCATCAAAGTAACAGAATAAACCGGCGCTTGTTGTGAAATGAAGCACCAGCCTCCAAAGAAGTCATAAACACTTTTCTTTTTTTAATTCAATGTACATGTACTTTCACAAGTTGTACTGCATTTTGCTCAGGTCAATAAAATGTTTTAGGTCAGTTGTTTACTTGTGGTTCCTGTCTGTTCTGACAAGGCTCCTTTGGAGGAAATTAGCCGGAGCTGAAAATGCTGCCATGCATATTTTGTGAAGTGGCAGGGCAGTTTTCCCTTGAACCAGCATCCGTCCCTACCAGCTAAACATGACATGAGATGAAGTGAAATGAAAATGCAAATACTCAGAGACACACTTGAGCACAGTTCTCAAGTAAAAGTACTTTCATTTCCCCAGGTTTTCAGGTCTGCGTTGACTCACGATCTCAGTGTTCCGCCCCAGACTGTTTACCTTCCAGGAGTTAAAAGAATCCCCAGCTGGAACGAGGAAGTGAGGAAGAGGAGGAAGGAATGAAGGGTAAAAGGATTTAATGTTGATTTGCTCTCTTGAAGTCATAAATCGTACCAGTGTACTTCGACGTGAGTACACAGTGTGTACCCGCTATGCAAAATGCCTCCAGGTTGGACGGTGTGGAAGGATTCAGGCCAAACTGATCTCAGATCAGCTCCATGGCTCCTGTGATGACACATCGGGGCAGTTTATCTCTCACATTTGTTTATAGCTCTCTTTTAGGTCACAGCCATCATTTGCATCTCTCTAATGGACGCACACACACACACACACACACGCACACACACACACACTCTCATGCACATGCACACACACACACACACTCACACTTTCCCATGCAGCCATAAAGTGTGACTCACTCACACAAGAATAAATAAATGGAGAAACTTCTGGGTCTGCTGGTCCAGTTTCCAACACAGGAAAGTGGCCCTCTATTAATCTGCCTTGTTCCTGAGTTCTATTGTATTTGAACTTATAGTTCCATCCTGTCATTTATGTTCCATATTTGTCCTTTGCCAGAGATGAAGTGGTGTGGAGGAGGACTTTGAAGTAGAGCGGCTTGGAGGAGGGAGAGGAGGACCAGCTAAGAGGTGACAACGAGACGCAGTGAGCGCTGGGCGATGATTACAGTTTGAGAAATCATTAGTGACATTTTACCAGTCAGCTACTTGGTGAGAGGGCAAAGAGACGCTGGTATGAACAAGTCTGATGGGGCTGAAACAGAAGCCGCCAGACGCCAGCATCTTTGTCCTCCAATCACGCGTGAAGATCGATGCCTTACTCTCCCGAGCGTGCGCACAAGTTAACGGGAGCTTTGACAAACACTCAGAAATGGAGGCAGGAGACGAGAGCACTTCTGGACTCAGGTACACCTCGGACCGTTCCTGTCGTCAGGAGGTCAGAAGTGCAGCTTTGAACAGAAACGTACAAATTAAGTGAATGACCGAGGAAATGAAACCACATGTCTGGCGCTGGACGGGGAGGATGGATGATGGTCCAGTTCCTGTTGGTCACGTAACAGTAACCTAGAGATGTGCCTGCGCGTGCGGCTTCTTCTCACCAGATTCGTCGACAATTTGATTCAAATTTGTGATGCGACGGGATTCAAACCTGACTTGTGAGTTGCCTGAGGGGCACCCGGGCTTCGTTCAGGCTGCAGCCAGAATGGATTTCTTCCTCAAATCAGAACTTTTTCTGTCCACACTGTAAAATAGGACATGAGCTTTGTTGTGTCGGGACGTCATCGACCCGTCGGCAAGGCACAAACTAAAAAGTGAGCGTTTCCATCAGGAAGCGACACAAAAGCAATCAGGAATCCTCTTTGAATGTCCAGATACGTCTGGAGAAACCTTCAAATCTGGTTTGGATCAGATTTGGGAAAAAAAATCTGATTATGATCTGATGGTATGTTGACACGGATTTTGGCCTTCAGCAAATTTTGCACCTGTGCAGGTCCATCGGTCCAGGACAGATTTTTGATTAAAATTTTGAATCGTTGTTCAGGCAGAGGTGGAGGGAATCATCGTTCAAGCAGTAACTGAGTTGAACTCTGATGCTTTTACACCTCATGTACACCTCTCATGTGAAAACACACACACACACACACACACACACACGCTCCAGTGTCTGACTCACAGATCGTGGGATGATCAAAGTTCAGATTTTGAATGCAGTGCAAAAGAAAGCAAGAGATGAGAGGATCAGATAGAGAGACAAAGCATTGATGAGGGCCGGTTTCCAGAGAAGTGTGGGGGTGAGGACGTGGCGGGTTTGGCAAATGAAAATAAGAGATTACATGTAACAGAGGAAACGGTTTGTGCCACATCAAGCCTTATTTGTCAGGTACAAAACCTCCCTAGGTCCTCCTCCTGCCCCCCCCCCCCCCGCCCTGCCCCCCCCTCCGTGGTGAGGGAAGCAGGATGTCTTTCATCCAGTCCGGCGGAGGGATCAAAGCTTAAAAGCTACTCGGCTGAAACTGACCTCAATTTGCACTGCTGTTCACTCTGCACCTCTCCAACACACACAACCCTATAGTTCTCCATGTACACCCCACACACACACACACACACACACACACACACACACACACACACACACACACACACACACCACCACCTCCCATTGAACTACACACAAGCTACTTCCCTTCCTGTATTCCATGCTACCTCATCCACTTAGCGCAGGAAATCTCTCAACGCCTCAAACCCATTAATAGTACAATTTATAGCCGCCGCCGCCGCCGCCGATGCGATGGAGGAGAAGACGCCACCTTCTCTCCGGCGTTGATCAGATACGCGGCGAGCCAACATGGAGCGGGTGTTTGTGTTGGTGAAGCAACCTGCTCACAATAGCGCCGGCCTGTTGAGCTCTTCAAAGAGCAGCCTGTTTAGTTTCCTCTCTGTGTCTTCTTTCTCACTGTTTTCACTACAAACAACCTCGCTGCTTCAACTCCCCACACACACACACACACACACACACACACACACACACACAGAGTATTGTACACACATGTTTGTGGACACATACACACGTTTTCTCGTAAACTCCCTGAATCCCTCACCTTGTAAAGGTGCCCACTTCTCCAAGGTCTTTATAGAGGTGTTTAGTTGTTCCAGTGAGTGAGATGAGAGGGATTTCCTCTCCTCGTTGATCGTTGTTAAAAATCCACGTCAGTAAAAATAAACGTGCATTCATTCTGTCCTCCATGGACAACCTCACTTTAGTCTGGACTGGTCATCAGCACATGGATAGAAGCCTGTAAACAGTTCAGCGTACAAAGATGCAATCTGAAAATAAAACATTCGCATAAACATATATAATATACATGTGACTGTATGTAAAGAGGAAGAGAGAACAAGTATTATGGGCTCATAATTGTAGCAAGTACTGCACCGAGAAAATTAAATATTACAATGAATGGCAGCAGTAAATAAATAGGATGATGAACCTTCATGCCACATTATTACTCAGAATGTGTGGATTGTCCATGTAAACCACACATTCTGTACATAAAGTCAGTTATTTTACTGCACTGGAAGTTTCAACATGAATTGAATGCATTGCGTTTGACATTAATTTTTAGGAATAAAAACATAAATATGCACGTTTACATGAATATGAAAAATAACAAAGTGACTCGTATCGAATCGAAAATGATACGTTTACATTTCCTCCTCTTACTTTTTGGACTTTTCGCTGCTCTTGTTTTTGTTTTGTAGTTAATTTTTTTTTTATTTGTGTATCAAAATGAATAAATTCACTTCACCACTCCCTCATTAAACCTTTAACATTAAACATTTAACCATTGAACCTCGGCACTTCAATCAAACCCACCACCATATAACTTGCTCTCAATATTAAAATGTTTCCCATAATAATAATAATAATGATAATAATAATAATAATAATAATAATAATTTCGATCTGGTTTTAAATCAATTTTTTTTATTAATACAAAAAATGTTTGAGGTTCTACACCGATTTTTAGGCAATTTTCTCGAAAACGTATAAAAAGGAAAGAGTGAGGCTTTTCTGGGGAAACAATGGAACAGTTTGATCACTTAAGAACAGTTTATTGCGATGCCGCGTGTATTTGAGGAATGCAGGAACGTAGATGAAGCCGCGCTGGTGGCTCATGGATGCTCATGTGTGTTTGTGCTTGCGTAACAGTTCAACTGTCAATCATGACCACGGCGGCGCGGCAGGTTCATAAATGACGTTCTTGGGCGCCCCCTTCTGGGCTGCAGCTGCAATTCTCCTGAAATAAACTGCAGGGGGGAAGTCCTCCGAGTGAGACCTGAGTCCTCACTGTCACTGCTTTCACAAAGGAAATGAAGACATATTCACTCATAGTTTTGTGAGCCAACATTCTGCACATTAAGTCCGGTTAAGATCCTCCGAGTTCACTCGAGTTCGTTCTGGTGTGTTAAATCCTTACAGGCGGCCCACGGGGGGAAGAAAACCCATGTGAGGCTTTATCCAGCTCACTCAAGTTAAGACCCTCTTCCTTTCACACAATGGGAAGAAAGATTTTATTTTATTTTCTGTTGATGTCATGATTTTTTTTTTTTTTAAATGGCCACGTGCTCGATCACATTCGGTTCAGTCCTTCATCGGCTTCGCTCTCCTTTTTGAGTCTCTTTCTGTGGAAAGTCGCTGCATTGTCTCTTCAAGAAGATGTGCACTTCCAGACATTCCCTTCGAAGGTAGTTTTAGGTGACTAGAGGTAACACAACCATGCTAATATGCTAGCAGTTGTTAGCCCCGTGTTCAGGGCTAATTAGAGGTGAGAGGAACGACCAGTGACATCATCAGCTTCGGGCCGTGGCGTGGATCACCTCCAAGCCTGTCTCACTCCATCGCCTCCTCGGAGGCGTGGTGCTCTCGTGACATTCATCTCACCAACACACGAACCCACAGAGAGGAGAGAAGGTAAGAATCATAAACGTGTCACAACCACGCCCTCTGCCCCCCCCCCCCCCCCCCGTGGATGCCAAACCTTCCTGACCTTTAACCTTTGTCGATAGATACACAGATTCTACCACATGCTGATGTTGGTGGAGGACAGGGGGGAAAACGCACCCCTCAAGTATCACAGTTCTTTCTCTCCTTCTGTGTCGTAAGTCATCAGTCGCCAGTTCCTGGAGGACAGGAGGGAAAGAGCCGCCTTCACTCTTCTTCTATGCCCTTCATTCCAGACAGGAGAACAAACATTCTGTGGTCTCGTGGACGCGTACGGACTCTTCTTGCTCCGTCTGTCTTTGAGGAGAACTTTGATGGACTCTTTAGTTCCACCGTGCCGCCGCCGCCGCCGCCACGCCAAGGCTGTGCGTGTTGTGACCGAGCGCACAGTTAAATGCTGCAGTTCGTATAAATAACCCCAAAAATGTCTCGTTTATTCCCTTTAATTCACAATAATTCCCTCATGCTGCCTTTAATTCCCACGGAAAGTTTCTAGTTCTTTTGCAAAATGGAAGGAAAAATTCTCCAAATTCCAAACCTTTTGCTCCCATTGAGATTTTGCAATTTCCATCCCGCCATTAAATCCCATTGGAATATATCCTGAGGTATTAGGGATACAGTTTAAGGTTTTAAACTTGAAACTTAATACACACACCGTCCATGAAGCCAACATGTTTTCTTTGAGCGATTATTTCCAGCGATATCGAAGTGGTCGTGAAGCAAATGTCTCTGTGAGGGACGTAAAAATATGGCGTCATCAAAGTAATGAGAAGAACCTCGACGCCTGACAACAGAAAACAGATCCTGAGCTTCTCGCGTCGGCCAGGTGAGCGTCTGATTTTAATCTGCTCCCCTCCTGATTGCAGCTGGCAGCCCCAATCAACATGGAGCCGTAACCAAGTCCACCTGCTCCTAAACACAAACAGTCGTGAGCACACTCCGACCTGCCACATCTCATCAAACGCGCTGCGGCGTGCATCCATGGCGTCAGCTGTTTCCTCTCAAATTTGCCCTTCTCATTCAAGGAGAGAAGAATATGTAACAATAAAAATAAGAGCCTGACATCAGGAAGTGGTGCATAAACACTCGTTTTCACCACCCTGGTGGATTCTCATTTGACTTTCTGGACTTTTCCCACCGAGGGCTTCTCCACAGCGCTCAGAGCTGATCCGGTCTCTGCCTCCTGAGACAGTAGCCTGTTGTCTGGCCTGGGGGGGCCGGCGAATGGTGTTATGAGACGGTAGAGAACATGTTATGTTAACCTGGGTGGTAAAAGCCTGAACATATTTGGGAAAATGCCCCCTTATAACCTTTTACACCCGCCCTTTTTTTCTCTCCAGAGCCCCCCCCCCATCTTGTTGTAACCCTCTGGAGAGTCGGCTCACCCAAATGACAAAACGTTTAGATTAACACCGGTTCGTGGTTTTATTTGTCTTTGAGATTTCTCACACTTCCCCGATTCGGGTGCAGTAAGTTTAAGAAAAAAATACTCTGTAGTTTAAGAAATACTGAGGTGTAGAAATACCACATCGGCTCCCAGACGTGCGCCCGCCGTGGTTCATCCTGGAAGTCCCAGTCGGCGTTTTTCTAGAGACGTTTCTGCGAGGGGACAGCGACCTCCATTTTTGACCTTTGACCACCAGACTCTTTTTTGGTTCATCCTCAAGTTCCAGTGGATGTTTATGCCAAGTCTGAGGAAGTTCTCTGGAGGCATTCGTGATAAAGTTGGGTCAACAAGAAGGGGACAGACAGACGGACATTCTGATGATGTCACGCTTGCGGCCAACAGTGGAGCAACAGAAGAAGGAGAAACAGTCCCTGTGAAATGTGACTGGGATTTCTGCATCATCTTGTATGCCATGAGTCACACAAACAAAAGGATATTTATGTGTATTTCATTTTATGTGGGTGGAGCCTGATAAGTAACACAAAACAAAAGAACCCTCGACGATGTCCCGGTTGCTGAGGTGACCCGGTGCTTTCAGGTCCTGCAGAGATCTCATCAGAGGTGGACTTCCCCTGCACTCCCACCTTCATGTCTCAGACCATCTATTGGTTCTGTTACGCCACCACACGCAACAATGTGACAGCAGTCCCATTGAAAGGCTCTCTGTTCTCCTTAACTCTTCCACTGTGTTCGCCTGGATGCTTTTCCAAGCTAAGCCTGGCACAGGCCTGGATTTCCGGAGCCCAAAATGCAAGCCCAGGGAACTGGACTCCTCCGGGAAAGGGGGGGCAGCAGGAGATGGAGCGCCACTCAGATGCAAAACAAACCCAAATATCAGGGGTTTATTTAAAATCTTTGCGTTGCAGTGCTACCGGCGAGTGATTAGCCAGACAAGGGTCATGGGCTCCTGAGCCTCTCTTAATTTTCCTTGGAAAACACAGATTGTGTGGTTTCCATATTCTGTGTGTTTTTAGTGAGATACAGGCAGTGGTTCTCTGTGGGATATTTAAACACAGGTTTGCTCATTTAAAAAGTGTCTGACAGCGACCAGCAACATTTTAGGTGACGCGTCAGAATAAGGCGACGTGAGCAACTGTCTAGCTTGATGGGAATGTTGAATTAAAGCTAACAAATCCGCCCTAAATTAACGAACTCAGTCTCAGGTGAATCACGTCCTCTTCATCCAGCCAGACGCTCAGTAACCCACCAACAATTTCATCCACAGACAAACAGCAACACTTAAGTTATGGTTTAGCCGGGAATGTGCGTGGACATGTGCAAGCTAGTTGGTTCAACTGAACGCGCTCGCTGGTCCAGATGGGCTGTAGGTTGTTTTTAGCACAAATCCAAGTTTTGGTGGATTGCTGGTGATGACCGGATGAAGACGATGTGGATGACACTGGATGACTCACTGGAGAGTTTGGCAGCCGATGTTTTCGAGGCTGTTGTTTTGTTGCTAATAGCTGCTGTTAGCCATCAGCTCTCATTAGCTTCCAGCTAATTTCGTGACTGGCTCTTTCTGTGTCCCGGAGTCATCGACATCTACGCGAGGTCAAGACAGCGATTTGCGAGCGTTCTGAAGGCAGAGTGAACGAATGCGCGCGCACCCATCAGTCGCTCGTGGTGCTCGTTGGTTACTTTCAGGGTAAGAATGAGGTGCTTCTTAAAAGTTGCATGTTCTCCCACTTTATCTTGCACCACAAAGAGCTTCTTTTAATTAAGCTCAAATAGTGCTCGCTCGGTACTTTTGATAATGCCGAGTACAACTCGGCATTATCAAAATGGCCCTCTTGTAAAGTATGACCATGTAGTTTTGGTGAGCAGTTTTTCACGTATGCAGCCAGCGTCCCTGGAGCCTACATGGATGTAACGCTGTCTGTTGAGCCCTACGTGGAGCCAAGACCTGCCCAGGTTGCTGTAATGTCAACACGGAGCTGATCTCACTCCAGCGCTCTTTGACACTGATGGATTCCTACTTGTTTGATGTCTTACAGTTAAAATGCCCTGCGCAGGAAGGAAGTGCTCACCCACTGGTCGCCTGTTCCATCTTCAGGAGCTCTATGGGAGGGAGCGGGGGGGAGGAGGATTTCAGCGCAATATTTACAGTGACCTCTTCCTCTCACTGGCCAGGGGCCCATGGGAAAAAACTGGAGAAGACAAACAATGAACAATAGAGTTCAGGGATGAGCAATGGTGCCAGCGCAGCATGTGCCATTACGGGATGTGGATTACGGAGCGTCGGGGGGTCACAGCAAGGATCAAGGCACCGTCAGTGTCCCCCTGGAGCACACCTGGGACACCTGCTCAGAGAGCCGGTTCTGTTTAAGAGCACAACGTGCAACCGTGTTTGTCCGGCTGAGCGAGAGAGTTAGCTTTTAGAAACTTCAACATTGTGGGAAAAGAGCTGTGCTTTTTCTGGTGTAAAGATATGAAGCTAACAAGGTTAGCAAAAAAAGAAGAAGCTGGAAGTGGATAAAAACAGGTGTCACAGGGGAGGTTATGAGGCACTGAGGGTTTCGTACCTTCGCACCGAGCAGGTTTGCTTTTTCCCCTCTCTTGTTTTCACCTCGTGAGTCTGTGTTTGTGTGAGTCATCGTGGCAGAATCCGATCCTGGCGCTTGAAGTACTTGGCAGCGGGATCGCCTCACAATCATGACGGATGCCAACCTGATCTCACAGAAAACACACGGAGCGACAACGTGTGACGGCACAACATCTGGCACAACTGCTTGCTAACGCCACAATAATGGTGCATTCCACTTAACTCCGAAGTTGGAGTTTCTGGGTTGGCTTGTCTGAGCAAGGGCCTTCAGTTGGATCAGGAAAGAGACCGTGAGTACTGAGTACTCGTGGAGTAATGTAGTACTCACTGAGCGCCAACATATCGACGAGCATCGTGGCTGATGTGTTCTCTCGTCATCCCAGTTAACCGTCTCATGACTCCATATTTTTGGAATGTGAAAGAGTTGTTTATCTTCTCATCCTCCTCTCGCCAAGAAAGTGAAGAAGCAACACTTCCAACCAAACCCTCACTTGACTTGAGGGCACCGGGTGTTCCCCTGAAGACCTCAGCCAAACCCAACCCAGGAAAATTAAAAATTAAAAAAAAAGAGCACCATTTTTCACATTTTTTCAACGAATTTGACCCCAAAATGGCACGTGTCCCTCCCTGGCCTGCGCTGCACCGCTTCAGCACGTTTGGTGAAATTTGGCCTGATAGTTTTTGCGTCATCCTGCTGTCAGTCAGACGAATGCCACTGAAAGCATGACCCATCCGGTGGAGGTGATTATTCCTTTCTCAAAATAAAGCGAAATGTCAGTGTGTATTTTAACTTCATTATTGCTAGTTTTTTTTTTTAATTTAAATCCTGCTAAGCGACTGAATTCACCAGAGAAGCTCCTCCTTCGTCCGGATCTTATTGCATCTGGACGTGTGGAATCTTTAAAGATCGTTCAGTTCAGCGCTTAGATAAGCAGCCAAAAAGCCTGCAAACTGACGTAAGCGGTGCGCCCCTCCCACGGTTGTTTGGTGGCTGGTTCAGCAAGCAAAGGTGGAGGACAAGGCACTTGTTGATTTTTGTAATTTAGTAATTGGGAAGGAGATTTTCGCAGTCTGGCTGGAGTTTTGGTAGCAGCTGTCTGGCTCAGTGTGACTGTCAGCTCTACTTATGATGAAATACTGCCTTGCTGCGCAATGCAAGATCTGATTTTCTGCTCGGAAATAATTTGCTATGGTCGTCACTGTGAAAGCAAAGGAATTAAAGTATGAATTTCATCCTTTTGCTCTCTGATTTTTTTTTTTTTCCTCAAAGGAAAAGACATCACAAGCGATTTGAAGAGCAGATACGAGGGCTGTTCCTGAAGCTGACAGCGCACCAAAAAAATGCTGCTCAACCTCAGCCGGACTGCAACCTGAGAAATTGTTTCCCCTCCGTGATATGACGATGTGGTGTTTTCACGCGAGGTGGAAATATTTTTGTTTTGTTCGATTCTTAAAAATGAACAACGATGATATTCTAAAACACGCAATGCACGAAAGAACCCGCTGATTTGTGGATTCGCTGGTTGGCATGTTTGACACGCCAGTGTTGCTGTCACTGATTGGCAAAAGCTGCACCGCTGAGACTGAGATGTAGATCTTCCAGCGTCATTGCTGCAAGCTGATGTTTATGTAGACCAACAGCCCCTGTATTCATCAAGATCTGCGCAAACTCCCGAGTCACAGTTTGATCCCCCAATTACCAGATTACCTCGTCTAATTGGACAATGTGCTTTCCCTTAGGACTGGGCTTTGCCTTATCAAAATTCTTTCTGCCCTGCACAATTTGGTGAGATAAATGTAATGGTATCAGTGTTCAAATGTGTGCCTGGGTGGTCTCTGCTGCATTTCTAATGATGCTGCGCCTTTCCCAGAACAAGTGGAAATACCTCAGTGATGCACCGTGAAAAGAGAAACGAGGAGAGAGGCAAGGCTCCCACTGGGCTCCAGAGATCGCACTCCAAAGGACATTTAGCACTTCAGAGCAGCCATTAATAATGTTATTGCTGCATTTAATCTCAGAGTCACTCATAAATAAAGACTACCTTCTGTTTTTCCACATGAAAAACTTCAAGACAGAGATATTCAAGCCAGAATAATCAACACACATGCTGACAAAGGGAAAATTAAAAAAAAAAAATCCAGCCAGAAAAATGTGTTTGTACAGTATAGTGTAATTCAACATACCACCAACAGTTACGTTGTCTCGTTACTGCAGAATTGCCTTCAACATGTATTTAATAAATGAAAGCAAAGAATGCTTCTTAAAAATATCTATGAAATCAGAATTATTATTCGTGATGCATTAATAATTGCCAATGTCCCCACTGTGGGACAAATAAAGGTTTATCTTTTCTTATCTAATATGCAAGCAGCACTTTCATGTTGTTGCGGGTGGAGCGTTGGTTAAGGTTTCTATATTTATACACCATTGAGCTTTAATTCATAACTGGACAATCCTTCATTCTGAAATGTGTTGGAGTCATCAAGAGGAGTGGATGCCCCTCAAAAAATAAGTTAAATGACAATAACATGAATATATTTCATGAATTTATCCACATATTTATTTCTTGGTTCAAAATGCTGCTTTTTCATTTACACTGCATATGCAAACTGATTTAAGTTTTCAAAAACTTTTATCACAATTAATGTTCATCCTGAATTAATATATTAAACACGGGTTTTGTTTTATTTTGAAGGTCGTGGCAAACAACGAATATCCGGAAGTTCTCCCAGGATACAGGAAACGGTTGCTTCAATTCAGCCGCCGTACACTGTAAGTTTCTCTTTTTCTGTTTGACATTTATCCTTCAAACGCACGGCATGTTGAAAGTTAATATGGTATAACAGGTGAAACACTTTACTTACAATAAACAGATAAAACGGGAGCAGAATAAATGCTGTTCGTCTCTCCGAGTGACGAACTAGCTTGCTAGCGACTGCGGTTAGCTTGACCCAGCGTTATATTAGCTGTCAAATTTGTAAACAACACAGGTATTCCTTCTTCTGGAATCATGAATGGAGTTCAGGGGTTTTGTTTCAGGGTTAGCTCTTTTTTGAAGCTCATTCGACGACAGCAAAAGCAGCTGACAGGTTCGCGCGATCGTTCACTGTTAAACGGGAGGCGACGTCATGAGCCCCGCCAAACTGCATTGAAGTATCTGCAGATTTGATCAGAACTCAGCCTCGTCTGGTCAACATGAAGATATTTTGACTTTTTGCTGGTCATTAACCACTCGTGGCAGATACGGCCGAGTTATTACATATCTAGATGCACGGAAACCTTGTGGAACCGGTGTGTTTGCGTTGTCCCCCTCGGTGTGGTATCGGGAGGAAAAGGATGAGCAGCACCGCATCAAACGGCAAATGCAGCTGAAAATTAAAGCGTTATCATTCGGCTCTCTCCTGGCCTCCCTTTACCTGCTGGTCTCACACAAATAGGGTGTAAAGCTGACTTGATGCTGTTGCTCCAGGTTTAGGTTTCCTCCCTTTATTGTCTCCATCCTCCCCCAGATCAAACTTACGACGCTAACATTTATTTGTAGTTTAATAAGATTGTGTGGAAGTCGCATACTCCTGTTAGCTTGGTTCTCCTCATTTTACTACATTACTGGGGTTGCACACAGTAATTGCATTCAGGCGTAATCCAGTTTTTAAATTGGAATAAGACAGTATTTGTTAACGGACATGCGTCAAAACATCATGTTTTATCAGGTATTTTGGTGCTGCAGAGATGATCTTCCTCCACATCACGTTCATCTTTAGTTTTTAAAGATTATTATTCGGCCTGTTATTATTATTAAATAATTCATACATTTAGAGGGGCTTTCATAGGAATTTTCAACATGAAGTGTCACATTAGTGTGTTGCAAGAGACGCATGAAAAAAAAAACATTTGACTGATGCATACACACAGTCATACAGGCATCTTACTCGTTTCTTTTCTCTAATCATCTGTTTATGATGAGAAAACAGTTGGATAAATAAGGATTTATGGTCTTAAGGTGGTTTTCAGTGGGTACTAAGTGTACACGTATGCACTAGTTTTTGTACAGGTAATAGCATTTGCAGATATTGGCCAAATAAACAGTAAAAATCAGCAAATCGGACATGAAAAGTCAGTGTGTAATGTCAGGCTTTGCTGGGTGTGAATCAGCAGTTTTTGTCTTGAGACTGCGACTTTAATGCTTACATGAACAGTGCGAGGGAGTGTTTGCTTCTTATTATTTTGAAATATGTAACCATCCTCTGGGCTGCTGCTTATGTGTAAATATTTGCAGGATTTTGGAAAAAAAACAAAAACTCCAGCTGTAGCAAAGGATGTTTCCCTCTAGAGGACAGCTGTGCATGAGGAGTGAATATATCTCAGCTATTTCCCTGTCACTGGAGCGCTGAAGCTCTGCGATAAGAGTATGATGAACTTGAAAAACACTGTGGTCTGCAAATTCCTCACACTACACGCAGAAGTGACAAGACTGAAACTGGCAGCCGTCGTTAGAAATTCTTGATTTCTAGGAATGAAATCTCGTTGTGGAGGTGAGTGTAACTGCCGCTCTTTGGTTTTAGAATTGTTGGATGTTTGAGATCAAAAAAGAAACGTTTGACTGCAGTTGCAGCTACTTTTCAGAAGGTTAAGCTATTACTTAATAAAGTTAAAGCCTTTCAAATAGTAACATACACGTCTCTGGCCTCAACCTCATTAAGTTGGGTGTTTTCTAACAGAACAGAGTCTAAGCCTCCATAATCCATCTCTTTTGACAAATATTGTTCTAACATATTTCTTAGAGTCTGATTTTTCTGGGGAAACATTACGGGACCATGTGTGTTTATTTAACTGATTGATTCTATGAGAGCGCTTGATTGACAAGTCGATAGCAGGCAGGCGCCATGTTGTTCCTGAGCTGCTCCATCAGTTGTGTCCACATCATGCAAACAACATTTCCGTGAGAGCATACAGACCATCTGAGTTCTCCCTTCTCAGCACCACTTGGCTGGGGGGGATGAGGGGGGACGAGGCGACGCTGACCCGTTTCCTGCCCCGCTCCCGGGGCTCTAATTGAAAAATTTGGGTGGCCCTGCTTGTTTGTGTTGGTGGAATGTGGTGGGTTGTGTTTTTTGAGGCTTTTCCTGCATGTGTCGCTGCTCCATAGACCTCAGGGTGAATCAGGAGGCGGGGGTCACGCCAAGCCTTGTTTGTGAAGCAGCAGTTTTCTCTCACCCCTGTCTGTTGTCGGCAGTCGGCCCTTCCAGGTAGCCTCTTCCCCGCTGACAGGCTTGCTGGGCCACTGGTTCTCACAATGTGAGTTCTGTGACCCGACCAGACCTGCATAGACTGACAGAGCATTTTTTCGCTGGGAAAAGAAGGAACCACAAAAAAAAAAAAGGCTGCAGCATAAAGACTCCATACCAACATTCTCCTGAACGGAGATCCGCTGACATTCAAGTAATGAGAGCAGCATGTTCTTGATATGAGGGATCAAACAGTTTCCCTGAGAGAAAACAAATTTGCATTTCATCTGAGACATTTTCCTGTATTGCAGCTGTCTTCATTGGAAATTTTTTGTTTTGGTTGTGTTTCTTTTTTTTTTTCTTCTTTGTGTTGCTTGATAGTAAATATCTAACTTTGGAACAAGATTTAATTTTTTTTTAAATCTTTGGACATTGTGTGAGATATTTTTCCCTGTTTCTGAGTGAAGAAGTTTAGAGTTTCACAGTTTTACTGAGTGAAGACTTTGAATAAACACTCATCTTTTAGCCGGCGCTCACCATCACGTCCCTGAAGTGATGTGACTGTTACAATCAGTTGTTGCTTACTAATGTTTATTCTGCAAATAACTGTTTGAGAGGCCAAAACAGAATTTGGCCGTTGCCTGGTTTGTGGTTGGAGATGGAGGACTGTGCCGTTATGGGGCCTTTTATTCAGAAAGAGCCAGTGGATGCAGTCTATGGAGTCTGGGAGAAGCAGCCTCATGCATGACCTCCAGAGCTCCTCGTGGACTGGCCTCAGTGATTTGGTCGATCATAACCGACCCGGAGTTTCCTCTTTTTCATGCTCCTTCAAGTTGGATGTGTACCTCAAGTGTCAGTTGTACCTCGAAGACCGCGGATGTAGTCAGCAGGGTCCAGGCTTCAAGTAGGCAGCACAGGGAAACTTTTAAACTGAATGTTTTTGAAATCAGAACCTGTAGTATTTGGATCAAGTTAGCTTGTGAGCAACCCAGTAGTCGAGTTGTTGCGGCGTGTCAGACACTGCCTGCCTGTCAAACTAGAGGTGAACTTGGAGAGTGCAGCCATCTGCCAAGGCCAGTGGGCCCCCACTGAATTCATCATATTTGTCAGGATTTCCAAAAATATCAGAAATTCGGAGAGGTTTTTTTTTCACATAAAGTTTCATGAAACAGTGCTTGAGAAAAGAATGAAAATGTCCATAAATTCTTCCTGCAATGTTGAAGAAAGTTTAAAATTTTAAAAAAAAAATCCCCGGTGAAAGAGGTGTGAAAATTTGTCCGCAACTGTAAGTGGAATCTAGCCTCTATGGAGACCAGTGGCTTTTACACAAATAGAAGATAAACCTTTGTAAAAATTGGATCGATCAGAGCATCCAACCCATTTGCTGACCTATCGCAATTTATCACTAGAAATAAATAACACCTTACCAATCACATCACGTCCTTTGCGGGTCCAGATATAATATGTACGTATAATGGAAATATTAATGACTGCCATCCCAAATGAAAGCGTTGAGTTGTATCGAGCAACAATGTTTATATAATTCCGAGTGGTATGTGAGTGGATGGTTCTCACGCTGCTGATGTGTTTTTTAAGTAAAGTTGCTCACGAAGGTTCAGATTTATCTATTTCGCCATGTCATCAGGCAGAGCTGCCTGTCTCCAGCCTCCTAATCCTCTGAAAACAATTATCTGCATTTGTAGGCCTATATTTCATATTTCTGTTTATTGCTTTAGGATTTTCATGTGGGAAATTGGGGACTTGATGTTGTTAGGCCTAAAGCTGAAAAGCACTTGAGACTGACAAACAAACAAACAGGCAGCCTTAAAGATAACAAACCCCGTGGGTAGACATGGCGATGGTAGGATCGCGCTCCACAGGCACACATCCGATCGCTCCGTCTCCCTTCGCTGTCACGAGAGACTCCTCGTAGACGGAGGTGCTGACTCACCGTGGAGGAACTCGGGGACCGGCCAGCAGCGTCTGCTCTCACACAGAACATCCTCAGTTCATATTATGATCCAGTTATTTGAAATATGATACAGTCAACACATATTATGTTCAATTTCTGGCCATCAGCTACTTTGGCCTGGCTACTTCTTCGTGGCCTGGGTGTGAGTGAACACTGAGGCGGATTGTTTGAAGCTCCGCCCAGCCTGTGTGATCAGGCTAGTCATCTCAGGCTGGGCCATGTTTGGCCTGCTCTGTGCATTCAGAGTCGAGGGGGATCTTTGATGGAATCTGGTGTTTGTGTAATGTTGGGGAGCACAGAGTGAAATGGTGTTGGAGTTGGGGGGCCACGGAATTGCCGGTGCAGTCAGTTAGCTGCTCTGATGGGAGATGGAGGGGGTGATGATCTGTCTAAATGGGTCCCTTTGTGCCGCCTAAACCCATCACACTCTCCCTAACACACACATACACACACACACAGACACACACACACTTGCCAATCACTGCCATATGTGAATCACCTTTGAGCTCAGACCAGCAAATGACGGGAGGTATGAACACCTTATTCAGGAGATGGACATGTGTGCCAGATCCACCTTGTTTGAAGTTCTTGGTATGAAAAAACTCTGACTGGGTCAAAGTGATCATGATAATCCAGCCCTATCCCTTCAAATCGCTTCTTCTGCCCGCAGTTCAAAATCCAAATTTAATGTATGACGAGTTGGTTTGTCAAGATTTTGATGCTAGATTGGTCATAATGAGGATTCAGATCCCAGCATCAAAGTCACAAGCAGGATTCTCCCGGTGTTTATTTTCTCTGCACTGACGCCAACTTCCATTCATCTGTGGTGGAACAACCTCAAAGACACAGCTGCAGATTAATTACGTACCAGATTACAACACAACACGGCCGCCCTCAGACTCGGACTCGATGAGGCAGTTGAACGGAACTGCGACGACAGCGCCGCCAACTTCCCGTGCTTGCATGCTACACCGCGATCAAAAAAGCTCATCAGCACCAGAGCTCCAAGCATCCTCTTACCTGTGAGCAGATATTGGTGCTGACTGTAAGATGTTTGGGGTCAACATCTTCTCGCTTTTGTTTTTAGATGGATAAACACTTGTTGTCAGAACCCCAGAATTTTTTTTTCTTGCAAACCGGGATTACATCGGCCCCTCCTCTGCGTTTGAAAGCACGGTGATACACGTGAAGGATTAACCAGTGTGACCGCGCATGACACCAGCAGGCCGAGGCCCCAGTAGCGCTACGTCACCGGCATGTGAGGCAATCAAATGAATAAATCTTATTCATTAATTATTCTAAGACATTCTAACTGACAAGACCCATAACAGACTTTTTTGTTTGAAGTAACTCAAACGATCAGTAAATAATCAAAGATCCCAAATTAGATAGATAGATAGATACTTTTTACTAATTGTTGGCGGCTCCTCCGAGGCTCCTCCTCCTGGCTGATCGGCGATCAGTGATGAAGCAACGAGAAATGTTAGATTTATTGGCTTTTCGTGATGTTTTGGAAATAAAGGGAAAAAAAACGTATTTTTCGGATTCATCATGTTTACATGTGTTTTTCAGCATTTACAAAATTTAAATACAATATAAACTTGCTGTAATACAGTTGTTTTGACATCTAAATATCTGGCTGTGTATCAAAATTAACGTTAATTTATCAGCGTATCTGAGACCAGTAAAAAGTCTGGCATCATGCATTTCCAGCTCATATGTTTGCCTTACAGAAACAAGACAAAACCCACTGTTGAGGCTGCTTCCACTCTGTTTCCTTCTATTTAATGTAGCTTCTTGTTTTATGCGTGTAGCGAACATTACTTGCCTGTGTGTAGCCAACACGCTGCATAAATAAACTTGCTGTTGCTCTTTATTTTATAGCAGTGCACAGTGGAGACAGACAGGAAATGTAGCACCATAGAGTCTTTTGTCCTGTGAGCTGCCATCATCTATCTAAACAGTGTATTAACTCCAGCTGCAGGGTAAATCAACTCCGCAGCCTAATCTGAAAATCTTTACTGTCGGCAGAGAGTCTCAACTTTGTGAACTCAAGTGTCTTTATGAGACGATTTGGCGAGCACGCTCTGTATTTGGCATCTTTTAACTCCATCTTGCATTTTTCGTTGAAGAAATCCACTGCTGCCATCTAGCCTAGATCCCCCTGCACAGCATTTTTTGGGGCTGCACTGCGGTAATGTGAAAATAAAATGGTTTCATGGGACCAAAAGATTTGTTTAGAGCTTTTAATTAAAAGTGTTTCCTGATTATCTGTATTGTGCAGCGCTGAGCCAAAGAAAGGTCGTCACTTGTTGGCAGCGGTGCGAGAAGATCCCCAAGACTTCCACAGCTACCACACAGACGAGAGCCAACCCTGCTGTTTGTTAGTTAGCTTCCAAGGAAAACAAACCTGCCTCTCTCTCTCTCTCTCTCTCTGTATCTCTCTGTCTCTCTCTCTCTCGCTGTCTGTCTCTCTCTCTCTCTCTCTGTCTTTTTTTGTGGGGGGGGGGGGTCTATTGCCATGGAGAGAAGGGTTGGAGAAGAGGCTGGGGGGCGACCATGGTTGGAAGAGTATCGGGAGAGGGAAACTGGACTAAATTGTGGTCTGTGTTGTCATTGATTAAATTTAGCCCACGCAGTACAACATGGTTTGACACATGTTGGGATAAAGAGGGGTATAATCTTAGGGGGATCCTCTAATGCCCTCTAGAGGTTAATACTGTTATCCTTCTTATGGAAAACAGTGCCTTCCTCATAAGTTTCCATTCAGAGCTTAAAGAAACCTCTTCCTTTGTGTTCCTGTTCATGCTACTTAAAGGAAAAATCCATTCAAATCTCAGCTTCGGCCTGTATAAGGTTATAGTACCTCATTTGCAGGGTATTTGTGATAGTGCGTGACATGAGACTTGTGCAAGAGTCCCCATACTGTGTGTGTGTGTGTGTGTGTGTGTGTGTGTGCGTGTGTGTGAATGTGCTGGTGTTATAGAGAGGGGTCTGGGCAGTGTTCCCGTGTCCATGCACAGCCCCCAGAGTAAAGTAAACACAGCGGCTCTTTTCTCATCCCAGCCGTCAGCAGGCTCTCCCCAGGCCCGCGCCAGAGACCACACACCCAGACCACACACACATATATACACACACACACGCACTCACACACACACACACACACTGCCCAGACCTCTCCGCAGATCCATCCACACACTCACATACACACAGACCACACAACACCAGCTCAGGCCCCTCGCACGCAACCTAGCTGAGCTGTCATTCTGCCCAGCGTGTGTGTGTGTGTGTGTGTGTGTGTGTGTGTGTGTGTGTGTGTGTGTGTGTGTGTGCGTGCGCAGCCAGGCTATCTGTGTGTTTGTGCACGTGTATTTCCAAGATGAGGGGTGGGAAGAATCAGTTTTGTACAATATAAAGAGCTCAATCCTCTGCCCCTCGCCGCTCCCTCTCTAAACATATGGGATTGATGAAGGACACACCAGCCTCTTGTTTTAGGCCTGTTAACCTCTTATCTTCTTCATGTCCGATCTGTAGCCCCTCCATTTCCTCTGACAAGCGCAGGGCAGCAACAACAACATAAAGTAAATCCCTTCGGAGTTTTCTTGTTAACTCCAGGTTGTCAGGGCGTTTGGTGGGGGTCCCTGTGGCACTTTCCCAGAAAGTTTCTCCCTCTTGGAAGTTTTCTAGGTCGTTTGTCACACTCATGCTTTTTATGCTTCTGTGTATTTGTTGTGCTTTGAACCGCGTGTTGACATGAATCTCCTCAATGTAAAGGAAGCGCTAATTAACATCCTGTTAAGCTTGGTGATATTGTCAGTGCTGTCAGCCATCAAGATTTAATTGGTATTTATGTCTTTACTGATTTTGTCGGAAAATGGAATGCATCCTTAACTTATGGGGGCCACCTTTGTTGAAAATGACAAATTAAATTCTCCTCAATTCTCCTAATCTTTATTTTTCATTAATTTTTCACTACCAAATCTCTGTAAAATGCATGTCTGTTCTACTTGTAAGTTATGGACAAAGATTTTAATTAAGTGTTTGAAAACGTTTCCTCCTGAATGCTGATATTAATAACACGTGGACTGATTCATCTGCATGTCGCGATATCTCTGCAGAACCACAGACCTTCGATCAGAAAGTTGTTGTCAGACATTTTTGCCTCAAGCAACGACTGCACCTCCTGCCCTATGATATTGCAGGAGACCGTGATGCTATTGTGATATATTCTTAATCCCTATAAAATATCAAAAAATAACAAGAACTGTCAAATACCTCTTCCTCAGATGCAGTGATGGTTACCCCAAATAGTTTATTTTAATAATTAAATGTAAAAGAGTAGCAAACCCTCAGGGCTGAGACGCCGCTCACAAAGTTCCTCAAAGATGAACCTCCGGTTGATGATTGACTTACCGGACCGCTTCATCCTCACGGTGTAGGCGAAGGCCCGGAACGTTTGTGGGCCCCGCCGCATACTGAATTCTTTTCTTCAAGTGAATTTAATTGTGGACCAGATTCTTTGTGTCAGACGGCATTGGTCAGCTGAAGGCGTTTGACCAGTTTTCTGCTTTTATTTGATGTGTACTAAAAAGATTAATGTCCCCTTAAATGAATCAGAAACCGAAGCCTCTGACGTGTCCTTCTTGGTGCCGACCACTGCAGGAATCTTTGTTGTAGGAAAGTCTGCCTACGAAGGAGACAAATCAAAGCCGGGCTCCGTCAGTCTTATTTCCTTTGATATCAGAGACTGCGTTGGCTGTTTGAAGTCTTATTGCACCTCAGTCGGCTGCCTATTAAACCTAATTAGTGACCATAGAACTCCACTCAGAGTTACGGCCATGAACTCGTGTCAGGTCTGGTCCGTGTGAACGCTCGCATTGTTTGTGGAGAACGTGTTTTGGCTGTTGAGCAAAAGGGCGGAAGCCCTCGCTCTCGCTGCTTCAGGAGTGCAGTGGAGATTTGGTCAGCCTTGGTTTTTTTTTTGGGTTTTTTTTGCGACCTGGCTGTAATTTATTAGCAAACATCTGTGCTGCTGAAATTCATCCACTTAATTTCTCACTTGGAACCTTTCCCTCCCGTCCTGTGTTCAGCCCCAACATGAACTGATTTGCATGGCTGCTCCTTCTTACTGTATTGTGTGGGTTTATGTGGAATGATTGGGGAGGCCAGGTTTATTTATCCTGTGCTGTGAGGTTTACATTCTTCTCTTCCTCCCTGCTCTCTGTCTGCTCCTTCATTCTTGGCTCCCCTCTCTATTTTTCCTATTATCTGAGAGATAACTGCTGCAACACATTGATTGTTTGGAGACCTACAGGGTGGGAAATTAACGCTCGCCAAATGCTACTCAAATTATGCTGTCCCAGGTCATTTCTAAAAACCCAATTATCCGGCTTGCTGGTAATTCAGTGAATGAAGCTGAAGACTTTTGAAAATAATTAAAAGTACTTATTATTATCCTTAAGGATACAGTTGAGATTTGTCAATGAAATTGTACGATGATAAAATGTTTCATTTCGGTTGATATGTGATTGTTGAGCTAAGAGTTGAGCTGAACGACTTCATTACCTCAGTCAAGGAGCTTGTACTTTCACCCGTGTTTAGGTTTGTTCTCAGGATTATGCTAAAACTACCTGGCTGATTTTCATCCACTTTGATGGCGGAGTTTAGCGTAAGGAAAAGAAAAGCCCATTAATTTTGGGCACTTGCCGCTAACATTGTGGAAAACGGCGTATTTTTTTACGTTGGCTGAGGTGGAGGAATACAAAACAGAGTACCCTTCTGCTTTTGAACTGAAGCAGTTTATTTATCAGTCAGACATTTCAAAAACCTGCCATGCTGGTGAGCTGATTTATCACTTTCCTCACC
This sequence comes from Aulostomus chinensis, assembly GCF_037954235.1. NCBI lineage: Eukaryota > Metazoa > Chordata > Actinopteri > Syngnathiformes > Aulostomidae > Aulostomus > Aulostomus chinensis. Next base: position 2,535,309 of record NC_141333.1, on the reverse strand, counting down.
ACCAGAACTCACTTTCTCCCGTCGTGCTGTGGCGTCTGATACTGAGTCATCTGCACGTGAGTCCTGCATGTGTGAGCGTGAGCAGCGGTGTTTATTGGAACCCAAATCACGAGCTTTCCTGAAACCAAACCAAGTGATTTTGTGCCCGAATCCAACCAGAACTTAACCACAGCACTGACACGTCGTAAAACCTCTTTGTGAGGAACCGTCACTGCACGACCTATTCGTGCTCGCTGCGGTGGCGTCATCGTCACATGTCAGAGCAGCATCACCTGTGCGAGGGTTTTGAGTCACTCCTAGCAGGCTCCTTTATTCCTGGATAGAAGATGTTGTTCCGTAGCCGGGAGGGAGCGTTCTGAGTTTATTTGTGTAGCAAGTCTTTCCCCGTTTGTCATGTGGTTTCGTGGGGGTTTGAGTTAATCACATTTAAATGAAAATATTGAACAGTTTTCTCACTACTGTGAATTGTCTTTCGCTGCTTCGGTTTGTCGCAGAGTCCTGAAATAATATTTATTATATCTCGTAGTGGTTGCTTCAGCTTTCAGCGCTGTACAAGATTATTATTGTTACAATTAATTAAAATGCCAGTCAATTAAATCAGTTCTTATTTTGTCTTTTGAAATGTAAAATGCAAAGTACATTTTATTGGAGTCCATTTCTTAGTAGTTTATTTGATCAATAATCAACAATTGAATCCAATTTAAATCTTTTGGATTTGTAGTGATTTGAACCGGGACAAGCGAAGAAATCCTTAGACCTGACAACCAATACAACCGATAATCAGCCAGTGAACCAATAATGAATCAATAACTGCTTCAGTATCTTATTTTCTTGCAATGATCTGTCACATCTCCCAGTGTTCTCGGCCTGTCCAGTTTTAGGTTGCTGACCACGCTGCTCTTGTGGGTTTTTCTTGCATGTCCAGGAGCAGAGGAGAGTCAGGCTGCCATGTCTCGTGCCCGTCAGCCCCCTCTGGTCACGGGCATCTCGCCCAAGGAGGGCGCGGCCTGGACCAAAGTCACCATCAGAGGAGAAAACCTGGGAACGGGCCCGGCTGACCTCATCGGTAATATGTCTTTGACACATGACAGCACCGTTGGTGTTTGTTTAATCTGGGGGGGTTTAAACCTACCTGTTTAAAAATGTCTTCACTATTGATTTTCTAGAAAAATTAATTGTATCAACACAATCCTGCTTGTGTCTCAAACCCTCCCTCGGATATTTTTCCTCTTTTTTTTTTATATTTGTTTTCTGCGTAGTTGTGGGTTAAAATTGTAATTTGGGGAGGGTTTAAAAAAAATGAAAATGTTAAGACAGACATGCCGTTTATTGAGGTGTTTGTGTCGGACAGCAAGTAAATTTAAATTTGCGAAAGTTCATCACATGAGGAAACATTTCTGATTTTCGGAAATAATAAATCCCTGATTTTTATCGTTGAGCAGTTTTTGTTGAAGAATGGAGCTGCCGCTGCTGAATGGATCTTTATTTATTCATTTAATTTTCTGCTCTGGTATGTGGAGTATTTTGTAACTTTAGATGTATTAACTGATATTATTAATGTATCCATCAACAAACCCCAGTGGTCCCGTTTTAAACAGCTTGCTGTAAAGTTTGTTTTTGTTTATATGATGTAAGCAGACGGCGCCTGATTCTTTTTCCCCGCTGGAATAAGACTTTTATTTTATTTTTTATTTTTTTACTGCTTAAATTTTACTTGCATGACAATTAAAAAAGCGGAGTTTAAAAAAAAAAGATACAAAAAAAAAAACCTTAAGCTTGTTAAAAACACACACATGTTTTTTCATATTGAAATCTGAGTGATAATAAAAAATTGGCTAATGGTAACTCATGGTGCTGCATTATTACAAACCAGATTAAGATAGTTTTTTTGTGTTTTATATATTTGTATATATTAGTAAGCATGTGCTGACAAATTAAAAAAAGACAATTTCCTTAGAGAAACATGAATTGAAGCAAAAAGTCTTTCATTCATGTTCATGTTTGTTGCGAGATCAGAAAAGCCTCTGAATTCGTGAAAGAGAAAACCGTCCTCAAGCCGACCGGACGGAGGATTGACTTGTGTTTGACTGTGTTAGATTATGTCATCGTGAACAAATTGCTCTATCAGTATTGCATGTTTCTCAAAAGCATATCGTATCATTACGTGTTAATGTGAAAATATAGTTCTGTCATGATTTATAAACGCCACACAGATGGACTCCTTCCATCTTGTTCTAATTAAGTGTGTTTGAACGTCACACTTTTCTCTCTGCTGATATTTTCCCTCGTGTTTGCCAATCCCTCCTCTACCCTACTTCTTTGCTTTTGGTGTGTGCAGAGGACACACACACACACACACTCCTCCATGCTTGGCCAGCTGTGCTCTGGCCAGTGATACGGGTGTATTTCTGACCATGAACGTCCCAGAGGCCTGGTATTAGACAATTAGATATGTACAAATGTGTGCGAGTGCTTATGTATTCAAACCAGCTCGCCAGCGGAGCACAGGGGCAGGAAACGGGGCTCTAATGGACGCATTATTCACGGTTTTATGGGCTTATTTGTTGATCAGTTCTTGCGGGCTTTTTATGATGTTTGATTACACACACGTACAGCGATGTAATCCACAGTTCTGTCCTCAAGTGTCCAAACAGTTTTCAAGAGGGTTTAAAAAGAGGACGACAGATGTTCGGGCAAGGGGTGCACGGCGTGCCAGTAATGAGCCACTTAGTGCTGAAGTGACACGCGTTGAGGTGAAGGAGCTCACTGAGAGGAAGGAAAGCCTGGGCCACCCACGCCCGCCATGACCCAACTTGAACTTTGACCCTAGGTGACAGGTTGTCTTACTTGCTGATAGACGCCGATTCTGTCTGAGCGAGTGCCTCTTGTTCGAGATTGTCTGTCTGCTGCTACAGCTTTGTTTATTTGTGCTGTCACTGTGTGTCTGTATCTCTCACCCTTTCACCTCCCCCCCACCCCCCCCACCACCCCCCGTCTCAGGTCTGTCAATCTGTGGCCACAACTGCCTGCTGACAGCCGAGTGGATGTCAGCCAGCAAGATAGTGTGCCGTGTGGGCCCTGCCAAAGACGACAAGGGAGAGATCATCGTCACCACCAAGTCTGGAGGTCTCGGCACCTCCACCGTCTCATTCAAGCTGCTCAGGCCCGAGAGGATCGGTGAGACCCAGGAGACAGAAAACCTACATGATGACGTCTGTTATTTTCTGCTCTGGACAGTGAGAGGATTTAAAATTTTAACCAGAGCTGCAGTTAAGGATTATTTTCACAGGCAATTCAACTTCTTTTTTTTTCTTTTTTTTCCTTTTTAGATTGATTGTTTGTATTTTCAGTTTGGAAAATATCAGAAAATCATGAAACCCGCCTGTCAAACGCTGAAATTCATCAGCAGTTCAAAAACCCAAAAACCATTAAAATGGCAAAACAGAAAGTCATTACAATTTAAGGCTTGTTTTTTCCTTAAAATAACTCCATTTATTTTGATTGAGAAAGGAAGAAGAACCTTAATTGGTTAAGAGCCAGTCAAAGGAAATTTATTCAGCCTCTCTCTCAGCTGCCGTCTGCAGATCCTCTTGCTCTTTTCATGTAAGAGGAAATTACTCTCACAGAAAATCGGCACAACAAATATGCAAATTGAGAGGAAGCTGCTGAGGAGGCTTCACTCTGAAACTTAAACAAAACGCAAGCAAAGCAAGAAACATCTTCACCACTCGACTACAAAGATGATGACAAATTGTTGCAGACAAATAAAATAAAGCAGTTGTTGAAAGGGTTCTGCACAAAAATAGTTTTACTATGTTTGTTTTAGTTTAACATCGTAATGTCATCATCCAGTCCGGTTCATAGACAACTGATGTCTTTCCTTTATCAAAATTAAAAGCATGTTCAGGCATGAATCTGTTAATCTGGTCCTCCTTAATCAGGGGAGTGAGTATTTTTATGTTTTTGTTCTCGGGCTGAACAATTGATCAAAATGTTATTTAGAAAAAAATAATGTCACAGATTGCAGTATTTAATCAAAGGAGTTACAATTTTGTGTCACATTACACAGTTATAAAAACACTGTGTTGACACGGCAACGCCCAGCCAACAAATGCTGGTAAAATATGACATCATTTTAAAGAAAAAAAAAATTTTAAGAGCAAAAATAATCGTTCCCTCTAAAACCAGGAGTTTTATCAAAGCTCTATTTTCTACTAACAACCCTGCAGCGCAGAAGGACACTGGAGGCTGAAGCCTCGCAGCAGCTTTTGTTAAATGTCTGCCTGTAAATTTAGTGGAATAACACAAGGTGAGTGGGGGGGGGGGGGGGCACCTAATTATTCAATTATTGTTTTAAAATTGAGTAAGTTTGAGAGTTTTTTTTTTTTTTTTTTTGTACCTTAAAATAATGGAGAAACACAGTTAAAATATCCTCCTAGGAAGTGTGATATATGGTGCCGGCTGAATGTGTGTATATGTGTGGTTGCACATCTGGAATGTGTTGCTGAGCTCAGTGACGTGTGACATGCTCCTGCTGTCCTGGTCTGTCCCGTCCCGTCCCGTCCCGGTCCCGTCCTGGTCTGTCCTGGCCTGCAGGTATCCTGGACCAGTCTGCCGTGTGGGTGGATGAGCTGAACTACTATGACATGAGGACAGACCGCAACAAAGGCATCTCCCCCCTCTCCCTGCGACCTAGCAATCCACTGGGCATCGACATAGACAAGTACGGACCAAGAACAGAGCCCCCCCACCACTCACGCACACACACAAAAATCCCTCAACACAGTCAAACGGCTATAAACACACACGTTCTAGTTATCGAGTCATGGTTTGCGTCCCTAAACAGAAACAAACTCTCTCCATATGCAGGCTTTTGAAATATTATGCCAACACAGCAATGGCTGAACAGCCTCTAACCGCCGCACACAGGGAGTGGAAACAGAATAATTGTGTATAAATCAGAGAGGACAACTATAGAGTGGGATTTGGAAAGAGCTTGGGCAGCGACCCGCACATGTACACCGCCTCAGAGCAGGCAGCGTGGTGCTGCCTCCCACGCGCCTGGCAGGGAGCAGAGGAGTTGTAATGTATAGTTTGTGTTGTCAGGTTCTGGCATTTCTGGCTTAGTGTTTGTTTGGTTTAGAGGGGCCAGGGGCAAGTGACCGCTCGTGGCCAGAGACGAGACCCCCATAAATAAGTTGTACCACTCACTTCGCCTCCCAGGGTTGCATTAAACTTCCTGCCTACAATGTCTGCTCCATCTTTTTTTTGACAGTAATGTGAAAAACTGCAGTGCAGCTTTTTGTGTCGATGTCTTACAGGGAAGACGTTTTTAATGGGAGAAGCCCTCTGTTCAGTGAAGCAGTCGCTCGTGTGCCCAGGTTGGAATGGTGATGTCACTGGATGGTTATTCAGCTGAAGATGTGCGCACCAGCTGTGTGTAACATCACATTTGGCCCAGATATCGCAGCGTTGAAGTGTTGCAATGACTGGATTACCCACGCAGGCTAAATCTGTTGCGGTTTCTGTACCTTCTTGATATTTCCACTCTCCAACTAAACCGGGTCGTTACCAATAAAAGGATCTATCAGAGGCCGACAGATGCCGGACTTGCGGCTCTTCTTCTTCTCTTCTTGATATTTCTGAGAGGTGCCAAATTCACATGGGATCAGATGGGCAGCACCAACACTCTGAATTGCAGGGTGATAAAATGAAGCATGCGTCCATGTTGTGTTGTTGAGCTGCTGAAGCGAACACGCTGTGATTATAACACGCCTCCCTTGTAACAGGCTGCCACGTGTCCGTCTTTCTTGTGACATCTTGGTAGGATTTCAAGCCCTGGTCATTTTATTCTGGGTGTTAGAACAAAACTGTCTGCTTCTCATGGATCAGATTGACCACGTTTCCTCCTGGGTGATGAAACATCATTTACAGGTTGTTGTTTTTTTTGTGTTTTTTTTTACTATGGACAGCAGTGCCATCTGTTTTTGCCATTATTCTCTGCCGACCTCATCTATTCATGATAGTAATCCTAATACGGTGGAGCTCTCCTCCACTTCAGTCACATCTGGTTTGCCGACAGCCTGATTTCATCTGAACTAAGCCTAAAAAAAAATAAATCCAGATTGAGATGAATTCAGCATCGTCATGGTAGATCTTATTCCACATGATACTGTTGAGCTGTCTTATCAAACAGTCATATGCTTTAACTATAAAACATTCATCTGAGAGGTTTTCGGTTGGGTCTTCTTCAGCCCCCGATGGATCTGTGGAAGCCTGAGATCGGTTCATCAAGTGGAGCCGAAGAACCCGGCAGGAGCGTTCGGTGTGTTTCATGCAGGCCAGAGTGACAGAGACACATTTGTTTGATCTGTTTGAACTTTCCCTCATCCTCCTGCACTGTCACAAAAAACTGAGTGACAACAATAAAAGCAGTAGAACTGTTAATCAAAATTATGATGATAAAAATTCACAGAATAACCACAAATGATTAATAAGGAAATTCGTTAGTTTCGTGTCTGCATCTAAAGGAGCGAGAGGTTGCTTCTTGTCTCAGATTATTGGTACTGAAAAGACACAAACGTAACGTCCCGTTACCCAACTCAGACATTTGAAATCTTGATCGTGATGGATTACCATAAGTTCCAGCCTGTGTTCCTCCTCCCGAGCGGTGGGTCAGAGATGCGCCGTTGACAAACTGTGCAGTGTTCCAGAAGTCCAGCTTCAGGGTGGAGGCAGCCGTAAGCTAAATGGAACTGGACTATTATTCGTCTTATTAATTGCTCCTGTTTACCCTGCAAGGACGTGTCAAAATGTACCTGCTGGCTAAAACCCCTGATCTTTGATGACGACGCACAGCACTGCAATTGTTTTAACTTTTTTTGTCCATTTGCATGAATGTGTTAAGCGCTTGTTACATGACGTATTCTTTTCTTCAGATATGCTCTTTCACACTGTACAATCTGTTAGTTTTTTGTGTGTGTGCGTGTGTGTGCAGAGTGGGTGGTGGTGGTGGTGGTTCGCGTGGGCCACGGGTCATTAGTAGAGATCAAGCCTTCCTAATGAGCGCCGGGTCCTCCAGGGGCACCCAGGCGTCACACACTGCACTTCCCACGCCAAGATCTCTAGCTTGACTGCTTTGTGGCTGCACACTGCCCCCTGCTGGAAAACCGTATCCCAGCAACACCTCAAGTTTTAGTTCTCTAATTATTACACTTGCATCGTTTTCCAGTTTGTCATCTATTTACATTTGTACCAAAGAGCAAGCATTTATTTTCTTTTATGGCAGAGGAATTCTTCCTGCTTAGCGTCTGTGCTCATCTTGTTTATCTCTGCTCTCCCAGAGGCAAAATCCCACAGAAAGACATGGAGCTGACCTTTCCAGGAATGAGTGGCGACTTCACCAGTGAGAACTTCTCTGCCACCTGGTACCTCATGGAGAACCACGCAGGCACCAGGTCGGTTGTTCTTTCCTGCCCACGATTTCCTTCTTGCTCCCATTTTTGAATGAGGGAACTTCTCTCTGTGGAACTTTCTTGTTGCTACTGATCTCAGCCATTGATGACTGTTGTAAACTGTCTGTGTACTGATTGTAAATCTTAAGAGGCAGGCCTACAAGCATGCTGTGTGACATCATAGGGTATTTTTAAAACTGGTCCTGGTCCAGTATCCAGCTGACTCAGATATGGAAACTTAAACCTTGTGCACAAACACTGGGAAGGAACTTGGGAGTGAAGTAAGGGACGTCTTTTGTTCATAAGGTAAATTTGTGAAAAGAAAAATATTGACACATCGTTTTAGGACTTCATAGTCATGTGGAGGAGACTTTTCAGACACCATCCCTCAAACTGCTCATAAAAAATAAAGCAAAAACAATTATGAAGGGTTGCACTCAGTATCGTCTTGTCAGTGATTTCACCAGTAACCCGTTTTAGTTACTTTCAGGAGTTCAGTGTTTGTGGTTTCTCTTTAGTCTCCCGTGAATCCACTCTGTTAAAACATACGTCACCAGTTGTACCCTTGTCAAGCTGACTCAAGACTTCTGTCCAGTAGAGCTGTGGTGATCACTTGATTTTCCAATTCGTTGATAGAAAATTACTTGTCAAAAATTTTGACAGCTGAAAAAAAAAAAAGAGGGGGGGGGGTCATCTGTTTGTCCGTCAATATTCTGTCTGTCTGTCCTGATTTTTACAGGATTTTGTCTCAGAAACCTATCAGTTTCATGCTCCCACTGTATTAAAGGACATCGTAGTAGACAAGCGGTGCCCAGCAACCGACCTGTTTTTTGATGGAGAAAAAGTTTTCGTAAAAGGGAATACGTCCAAAAAATTTTGGAAATAAATACGGTTTTAGAATTAAAGGAGATGCACAAGTGAGACTCTCCATCTGGTGGCATATAATCTCAATATCATGAATATCCTGCTGCATCTCGATATAGAACTGACTACAAGTCGGTTCCATGACCTCCAGTTTGAGGTCGCTTCTCTGCATGGCTGCGTGTTCCCTCAGAGAACAGTCAGGTATGTAGATGAGGGAACCTGCTGACCCAGAAGACCCAGCTGACTGTCATGTCTGCGCAGACGAGAGTTATTTTGGACTCTCCTGGCTTCCTCTCCCCCTGCTTAGCCTCTCAGTAACCCAGACCCCAGGATCCAGCATGACCAGGGGCCTCTGTTTGGACCTCGCTGGGAGGCTGTTTCTTCCTGCAAAGGAAACCTCACTCAGGACACTGACACACAGGCACACGTACTCACACTCGCCCACTAATGTGTGCGTAGCTACTTTTCCGTGCGTGAACGTGTGTGTGTGTGTGTGTGTGTGTGTGTGTGTGTGTGTGTGTGTGGTGGACATGAACTGTTCAACTGTATTTATATTAACAGCAAATAATCAAAATATGATCACAAAAACATGCCTCAGTGAGTACAAATCACGCAGGAAAATAAATCTACCAACTTCATTTAAATCGTTGATTAAAACTTAAAACTGATTGCAGTGAATATCAAGGCCCGAGATGAATCTGGAACTTTTACACTTAGATAGTAATTTAATGCAAATGAATCATATGAATAAGTTTGCTACTTCCTCCATCGAGGATGGGTGTTTATGAAAAGGCACCAAGCACGTACAGCCCCTCGAGGCTCATTCTGATTTGTGATTTTGGGGCCTATCAATAAAGTTTCATTTATGGACGGAGCAGCCAGCAGATCGTCCCTGTGTGGTTCACGTCGTGTAGCAGCTCATCACGGCGACTCTCAGAGACAGTGGCTTTAGCCGAGGACCGCAGGACATTCCACAGTCATGCAGATACAGCAGTGAAATAAAATAAAATCCCGAACGTGGCCACACACGCTGGGATCGGACTCTCCACATGACAAAGTGGCTCAAACACAACAAACAGCCACAAGAACCTCAGACGTGGCGACTCAGCAAATTAACAAACCTCCTGTCATGCATTTCTTTATTACAATCCTTTTTTTTTTTGTCTCCAACTAAAAATGGAACTAGAAAATTATCATTACAATTTAGTGATGTATCACAGGACTTTATTTTGAATAACCTGACTCAGTTGTATTCAGGAGTAACTGGTTCTGTGTCTTACTTATGATGTTTCACGGCCTTTTTTGGTTTTCATATCACGATAAATCGAACTGCTGGAACAAGAATGTCATCCTGCACCACTGGGCAATTTCATGAGAAGCATCCTACAGTAAATGGATTTAATGAAGTATTAGTTGCAGCTTGGGTGTCACTCAGTATCAATTTGCTGTTTCTTAGTTTCGAGCAGTTGAAGGTGGCGGCCAGTAATCTGAAGAAGCAGGCGACTAAGAAGAACGAGGGGAGTCTGGCCTACGTGAAAGGAGGCCTCAGTACGTTCTTTGAGGCCCAGGACGCGCTGGCAGGTGAGAGGGATTAACACATATTGGTGTGCTGTGGAATTTACTAAATGGGCCACCATTAATACTCACCCCCAATCCATCACTCCTCATTTCTGCTCTGAAAAGAGGTCTTGATTTTTTGGAAGTGTTTGCTCAATGCGTGTGTGCGTGTGTTTTTTCCCTGCCTGCGGTTTAGCAGCGGTTGATTAAAGAAGCTGATTTTGGGTGCAGCATGAACACCTTACACTTTGTACTGCAGCTCCACCAGCCAACCACAATACTGCTATTTCACCATCAAAATGAGATCAGCTCACACACACACACACACACACACACACACACACATGCATGCGTGCGCAAGCACTGTCATTGGTTGACCTTTAGATGCCAGTCAGATTTCAAGGTAGCAGAGACTGACTGCTGTCGCTCTGCCAGGTACCTCAAATCAATTGTTCACTTCATCATTCATACATTTGTCTGTTTACTTTCTGCTCCCGCCGTGGCCACTCAGCTACTTCCCCGGACTATTTATATGTACACTTTCTGCCCCCATCATTATTATTATTGCTTTCCGTATGTTTGTGCCTCGTTTGGGAGAAAGGCAATGTTTTCATTGTTAGTGGTTGAATCTAAATAAACGGAGCAGCCCAACACAATGCGAGCCAGAGTATTAGGACTGATAGAGGCGATAACAGGCCCAATATGACCAATGGGAACAATGCGCAGTCATTCTCACGTTCTGACTGAGCGTGCCTACTGTGTGCCCACTGCTCCAATGGGAAATGTACAGTTTCCACAGATAGAGGGAGGAAGCAGTGCACCATGGATAGTCAGACTCAAGTTCCCTGTGACCTAAGAGGGCAGACGGATGCATCGTCACTGGAGTGACTCCAAAGGTTTGTTTGAATGCAAGACAAGCCTGATTATAAGATGCGCCGATGTTCCTGACACTTGCACCTCAACAGGGGACATCAGCACAGTTCAAATCCACCCAAAATGTGTATTTTGCCATTCGAGCACTCGTTTCCTCTGCACTCGCAGGCGTTTGCCCTGCTCCAGACATCACAAGGTACATTTAGCTCGCGGCTAATGGCGACTGATGGCGGACAGAGCAAAACTGCCCAAAAACTTCAAGTGCGTCGTCTGGTGTAACCCACATCCGTATTCTCAGGTTTGGCTTGTACGTTTTTACTGTTGTTAGCGATCCGTCTCTATTAGCTTCAAGCAAAATGTACGTTGCTGGCTCTTTCTGCACTCTAGAGACACAAAAAGGTAATGCAGGAGGCAAATAACATTTCTATATGTTCAAGACACCTGATTTTGAGTAAAAAAAAAAAAAAACCTTTTGGTTGAACGGTCACTTTTGACTCCAGAGTATTCGCTCTGAAAGCCAACTCCACAAACAAGAATTAAATTCAGACGCATTTCAGCCACACAGGAGGTGAAGTGCAGGTACGCTCCGCTAAAGCCAGCAGCTTTTAGATGGCATGAATATATCAGATGGTCCGAAACACATCTGTGAATGATAAAGACATAAAATGCTGGAATAATTATTGACAACACATTCACCATATTACCTTTGTTTGGGGGGGGGGGGGGGGTGCTCTCAAGTGAGGCGTCACAGTCGCCGAAGGTTGGAACGATGGTCTCTAATTCCCTCGTCTTCATCCTCCTGACTTTCCTCTTAAGCTTGAGATATTCTACATTTCTGCTCGATTTTATTTCTTTATTTAATGGTAAATCAATCTAATGAGACATCCCTCATGTGAAAATTCACAAATTATGACCCATTAGATCCAGTTGTTGCAGACATGACACAACTGTTTGCTTTTTTATGAACGTTTCGGCTGAAAAATGCCCGAAACACAACACGAAACGTTCCGAAGAGAAGACACTTATTTTATTCAAGGAGTTATGAACACGTCACTCCTCAAAAGCAGCCTCCATGTTTCGTTTGGACCGGTGCTTCACCAACATGACTAAAAAGTTTATTCTTAAACTTCTTGACTCCTATCGTCTCATCATGACTCATTACAGCACCACGACATCCTTTCTCGGCCAACATTTGGCTCCCGGTCAGAAAAATAAAGTGGTGGTCCGGAATGAATAGCTCAAGTGGATATTCTGTATGCTGGGTCTGGTCAGCCAAACCAACATACCAGCCAGCATTCTTGTAGCGAGCCAGCCAGTTCTGCAGTAGCTCACTGCCAGGCCCAGTTAGCACAGCTGTCTGAGGAGCTGTGAATCCTTTCTTTGTCTCTCAGCGACGTTTGGCAGCCCCTTGTTGTTCTGAGTCATTCCAAATGAACCTTACCTGAGACGTGGCTGTGAAAAATCTAAAAGAAATTAGCTGTGAAAAAAAGGTATCAACAGGGCACTTTTGTGTTCTCCTGGTTCAGAAAGTTGCTGTCGTGCTTCCAGCCTTCTCCTCCTGTTTATTTTCAGTTCTGCTTGCATGTGAAATTTTTATTGATGACTTTAATAGAACTTTGGAGTTATTTTTTAACACATTGCTGCCGGTGAGGTGGAAAAAAAGGAGGAGAAGCCAAACCTGGAAAAAGAAATGAGGTGGATAGAAAATAGAGCAAACAGCAAGACTTAGGTTTTTCTCCCTCTGTCTTTTTCTTTTCTTTTTTTTTTTTGTCCCCACTAATTACATCTTAATTGCTCTGCAGTGTAGTCAAGCACCTCCACGCACAACAAAATCACATCTCTTCAATGAACAGGGAGGGCTGCTTAAGCACATCGTTTAGATTTTTGCACCTGTACACCACAAATCTTGCTAATTACGGCTCGGTTTGTGTTTCTTGGCAAATGTCAGCTTTAGGCGCGCCGTTTTTTAGTTTCATTCTTTGTTTATTCTAGATACGGGATCGAGTTGCATGACCTCTGAAAGCTTTGGTACAGAGTGGGGCAGGGATGGGTTTTTAGAATTTTTCATTGAAATGCACGCAGGAGGGTCTGCGGTGAACTCAAGTGTGAGATATATGCACGATTTATTCCACGCATTTGATAAATTAACGTCAGTGAATCAAAAATTACAGAGTTGAGGTTGCAACATCCTGTGGGGTCATGAGGTTCGCTGGGCCACGTCGCGCTTTTTACTTTTTCAGGGGTTTTGAAAAGTAGAAAGAAGACATTTTAATGAATGCGAGTCTTCTGGTTTCAGGTGCCTTTTTCTTATATTTCAGAGGTTTCATGGATCATCACTCGATGAAGTACGATGATGAAGTCAGTTGTTTCTGTTTTTTTAAGCCTAATTTTTTACGCTAGTTGCCAGAAATCTTAACAAAACATTTTTGCGTGGTTATCATTCATCGATTCTGGTAGTTAACACAACGTTTTGCTAGTTTGTACAAAGAGATCCTTTTTTTTGTAAACTCTCCATGGGAACCTCTCCAGGCTGGTGAAAGAGATGGAAGGTTTGGGGCATTTTGTCCTGTTTGTGTGTCACATTGAGACGGAGCGAGTCGCTGTGGCTGAATGACTGACTGACAGTCTGACGGAGAGTCCAGCTTTGTTGCAAGTAAAATGTTGAAATTTGAGGTTTTTCATTGTTGTGTGAAAAGGAAGTCTCCCAGTGATGCAGGAAACGGAACGGCTACCGTGTTCCAAAAATGCCAGATTCCCAGGCCCTATTCCCTGAGCCCCCGGCCCTGGCAGGAGTCAAAACATCTCCAGCTTTAGAATCCAGGGACACTGTATTTTTATTCTTATTCATTTTTTTTCTCTCCTCAATGGTTCCAGGAAGTGAAGTGGGAGCTGTTGCTCTTCCTCAGGTCGTGGCTGAGAGCGTTATCCGGACCCTGGTCTGATGTTTAGGTTATATGTGACGTCATCAGCCCTTCAGTGTGACAGACGCGAGAGGACACGCAGCTGGTTACAGGACGGGGGGGGGGGGGGGGGGGTGGAGACGTGAAGCAGACCTGCTCTGTTTGTGTCTATGTGTGTGTCTTCCTGTGTGTTCAGCCCTATCGGTCCTGTTCTCTCCCATATTCACTCCCACATCCAAGTGCTTTTGTCCTAACCTGCATCTGGCGGCATTTTCGGCGAGCAGAGAGAGGTGCACGAAAGGGCTACCGACGTCTGTACTGATTAGGCAATGGCATGTTTGAACAGTGTGTTTTTGGAATACCTCAATCTCTGCCTTGAGGCTTCTGTCTGTCAGAATGGACCCACATATTTATTTACAGAACTCTCCCCCCTTCACTTTGCCTCCCGCCTCCCTCCTCTGTCTCCAAGCTAACAGTCGGTATTTGTAGTGGAAAAACTGTGGGAGAAGAAGAGGGGAGGCAGGGAAGTGGAGAGAAGAGAAATGAGAGGATGGTTGTCTTTTTTCTTTTTTCCCATGTTTCTGTCTCTTAACCTCATTCTTGAGATGTCTGCTTGTTGCATATTTGAATCGCTCCACAAGTATGTATGAGAAGGTCTTCTAAACCGTCTCCAGCTCTCCTCCACTCTGTCAATAAACCCACACTGCAGCTCTCAGCACCCAGCTGCCCACTACTGCACACCATTTATTTATTCACTGGGCTAGCCACACCACTCACTCGCCCTCCTTTTCTCTCATTTTTTCCCCTCTTCAAATTCCCTCTCCCGCGTAAAGCTCTTCACGCTAAGGGATTGATACAAGCCATAAGGGAGTTCCTCCCCTCATCCACCGGCTGCACACGGTGTTGGCATCCACTCGTTCTGCTCCACTTTCCCAAATGTTATTTTTCAGTAACATTCAAAGATTCCCATCACCTCAAGGTCATAGGGCTCCAAATGTCCCAAGACCACAAAACTGCGCTGTTAATGGCTTTGGTTAGGTGAATCGATCCGGTGCAGTCACCGCAGGGACAAGGTCGGGTCTTCTGTTGCGTGGGAACTGGCAGGAGGAGGGGTGGGTTCAACACCAGTAAGTGTGGGTGGGGGACCAGTGAGGTTATCTCCCATCTACCACTTGGCTTGGGCCTGTTTATTGTTTTATTCAGTTCCTGAAATGGGAAAATTCTGTTTTTGTGCTCATGCTTGTACCTGGGATGTGTCTCATGTTTGTGTGCATTTTGCTGCTGGTTCTTCACTACGAATCAGGATTGATTTTTGTGTTCCAGCGATCCACCAGCGGCTGGAGTCAGATGGTACAGAGAGGGTGGAGGGATCGATGACCCAGCGCCTGGAAAACATCCTCAACAGTGAGCATCCTGTCATTCAGTTGCACCTCAGTTAGCACGTCAACTGCAGATTGAAATTCTAAAACTGTGCAAGATACAGAAGTAGTCAATTCATAAACGAACGGTGACGGAAGGGGAATATTAGTAGCACCCAACATGATGAGCTCCGTGTTGAATACCTCATGAGACCTACAGAACATGCACAGGGCTCCAAGACCACCCTCTGTTAGAAGCGTATATTTGCTGGAGTAAATCGATCTCCAGCAGCATGACTTTGAAACGTACGATTTCCTGTCCACTTTCAGTCGGACTACTTATGAGTTGAAACAGCAAGCAGATCCTTCAGGAGATTCTTCAGGAGATCCCATGTTGCTGTCTTCTCATCTCATTCACGATAATGTGACCGCTCGAACGGAGGGTCAACAAGCCCCTCTTTTTCCTGGACTGTAGAGCAAACAAACGTCCCAGCCAGGCTTACCTTTCATCCTTTCAGCTAATGACTTGTCGGCCCACAGCCCGAAAGACCCAGGCCCCTGTTCATCCCCCCTGAACCCGCGCGTCAAACACACCGCAATCAGCCAATCACAAAATGATCTTTCAGAGTGTGAGAATGTGAAAACTTGGAATATTCCTCTACTTGCTCTCATTCTATTTTTTCTTCAGGGGTTTTGTTTGGGGATGGGATTTGTGTGTGTGTGTGTGTGTGTGTGTGTGTGTGTGTGTGTGTGTGTGTTTTGAAAAGCGGAACTTGACTTTGCTGGTGTTTTTTTTTTATATATATTTGACGGCACATCCGAGACCACCCACAAAGCCATTTACACAAAGCTGTCTTGACTGAGAGATAGATGTCACTTTCTCCTTAGCAGCACTTTACTCTCCTTTTCCTGGTTAGAAACCTTACAGAGCAGGAAGAAAACCAGAGACCAACAATAAGAGGGAAATGTGGTATCGACATTTATTTTTCTAGTATCCCAGTTTCTCATTTTCTCCTGCCTTTGACTCTCTCGCTCACTCTTTGACTCGCTGTCTTCCTCGTAGGAGCGAGTGATACCGCAGATACTCTTTTCCAGGAGGTCTTGGGGCGGAAAGACAAAGCCGACTCCACACGCAATGCACTCAACGTCCTGCAGCGTTTCAAGTTTCTTTTCAACCTGCCACTCAACATTGAACGCAATATCCAGAAGGTATTACTCAACGTGTACAAAACAGTTCATCATATCAATACATGCGTCTTACTAATCTAAAAACCCTTTGACCCCAGCTTCAGCCGTGCTGGTGCTCCTGCTCTACGAGCTGTGTTTAGTGAAATATTGGATCATTCGTCAAGCTTTCATTTCTTTGAGTGATGGAAGAGGTGAAAATTTGTTTCGCAGTCTGCACATGAGAGAAGATATTTACTTTTGGTTATTTGGGAGGCTATCGCTTTCATCCGTGCGCTCATTTGGCTGTTAAAGAGGGACACTGAGGCAAAAATGCTTATGCTGCCTCGTGTCCTGTGGCTTAATATTCCGTGGTTATTATAAAACCAAGCACGGCAATCATGGAAACTAATTGCTCCCAAGAGAAGCTTCCCGTGCCAGTACGAGTCCACCACCATGTGTAACCTCACCTCAGTTTGCTTTGCTTTATTTTTCGAAGGCGACTGGCCTGACAGCAGCCATTTAAAGAAGAGCAGAGGACATATAGTTCAGAATATACATGATATATACGTTCAGTCTAAAAACAGAACCCCACAGTGCAGAACCAACATCCCAGCTTCAGCTAACTTTGCAAATTAAGAAGTGTCGTTAAAACGATTTTAACAGGCTCCGTTTAAGAGCTGGTAAACAGCTTTTATTTGCCAGCGTTGAGCTTTCATGGATGTAGAGTTGTGTAGACGTCAGCTCGCACTGTTGAACCTCAGGTTCCCTCGACTCAGAGGCAACGGCTTTCAGTTCAGTGCCCGAAATTCAGTCTGTGGTTAACAAGAGTTGATGATATTTGAAAGCTTTTTTCCACGGCGTGAAATACAACTGCAAATACCACACGACAAAGCTTTTATGGCGCTTAAAATGATGGCTGCCTACGAGTGGCGAAACAAGACGACAGAGGTTGTCGAAGGCAACATCATCACACCCTTTTTGTTGTTTACAGCCTAAAAAGCTTTTTTTTTCTTTCTTTTTTTTTAAATCTTTCTCGCGATTAGAATTCAGGCTTGTAAAATAACAAAAAGGATTGTTGAGCTTGGGCTCACCCTGCATCGTTCTGTTCTCTGGTTTGTCGCTATTATTAGTTCTCGCAAGCTTCTCTTTCATGTTGTTTTTCTGCTGCCCCAGCAATCCCCAGTATGTAGAGTTTATTTGTTCTATGGCACAGCTTGGGTAGCTTCAGCCAGAGGGTGGAGCTAGAGATGCTTAAATACACAGTGTGTGTTTCATGATTGATTACACACTCTCGTATTAACCGAATTGACTTGTGTTCCCAGGGTGACTATGACGTGGTGATCAATGACTATGAGAAAGCTAAATCTCTTTTTGGCAATACAGAAGTCCCCGTTTTTAAAAAAGGTAAACTGAATTCTACTTTCTCACGTTTAACTCAAATGCATGGATGAATTGTTCCTGATGCGCGCATTGCTAACGTCTGTGGCCCTGCTGTGTGAAGTGTATGCTGAGGTGGAGACGAGGATCAGGTCCCTGAGGAGTCTCCTGCTGGAAAAACTGCTGCAGACCCCGTCAACGCTGCACGACCAGAAGAGATACATCAGGTCTCTTTATGTTTTTTTTTGCGGTTGCTATGGTCATCCTGTCCTATCTCAAAGGAATATTTCACTCAGGAAGTGTATTTTGCCTTTTGAAGTATTCAAAAGTAGAAGTCTTTTGCTCAAAAAAAACCAAGCAAAACCTTTTTATTTAAATTTTTCCCCTCCTGCATGACGGCTAACAACAGCCAAACTGTCCTAAGATGTCTGTTTACAGACTCGTGGATGCGTGGCTCGTCTTCATCCAGCCACATGCTTCATCGTCCGCAAACACTTTGATTTGAGCTTAAGACAAATTCTGACTCCTCCAGTTTGGCGCTAGCGTGGACGAGCATGACCAAGTTTGTTCAGCTGAATGTGCCAGCTGGTCAGTTTGTTTCCAGCTCTAATCAAAGTGACTGCTGGTTACTCAGCAACCGGCTGGATAAAGGAGACGTGCGTCTTACCGGACGAGGCACTTGACCCCGGAAACTGACGTTTCTGGACAGTTTCATGGTCACAGAAAAGCAATGCAGCAGTGAAAGAACATCTTCATGAGCTCAAGAAATCTATTTGTAGGTTCTTTAAAGGCAACACACACTTTCTGGGTGAGGTGTTGCTGGAGTGAGGTTGTGTTCAAGGTCTCAACGTGAGATACGAGCCGTTCATATTGCAGTCGTAGCACACCCAGGTGCGCTCCTCTCTCAGGCTCTGTGTCCCGTCTTTGTTAGAAACTCATCATTCCTTTGTCTCTCACTCATCTGTCTCTCATCTCTCCTCCCCAACCCTTGACTGTGTTTCTGTTTCCCTCTCCTTCCCCTCTATTCATCTGTCCATTCATAGTTGTGGTCTCAGACGATTTATTATTGTTAAGTCGGACCTTTTAGGATCACAGGGTCCAGCTCTCAACCACACGGCAACATCTTTCAACCCGCCGCATTAGGCTGGTCTCTGAACGCCCACTCAGCTCCTGTTTACCCTTCTGCCGGGTGGTGGGAGTCGGTGTGGGTGTGTATTTCAAGTCTTGCTCAAACATTTGAAAGATGCTGCCTAATGAGAAACAAACGAGCGGCTGGTTCGTAGGATGACGGTAGAGGGAGCCAGGCCGCAGCCCAGGGAGTGAGTCATCTCAGACGCCACAGGTCACTGAGTGATTATCTGGAAATTGGCTCCCCGGGGAAGGATCGGGAGGGGTGGGGATGGATATGTTGTTTAAGTGCTTGTAAAGTTCATGGCAAGATTTCCTCCATGTGTATTTACTCATATTTTGGGGATTAATATATTGTGTTACCTCTGCCAAGGAGGTTACTTTTGCATTTGTTAACAGAATTACGCAAAATCAATCAGGCTGATTTTCATGAGACTTGAAGGAGGAGTGGAATTTTGGCAAAGAAAGAACATAATCAGATATTCAAATACATCCAGGATTTTTTTTTTTTTTTTTTAAACATTTTGTTTTCCACTTTCTTTTGACATTGGGAGTTCTGGCTGAAAACCCTAACTTCTGCACGAAGCTCAAACTGAGCTGTTGTAGCAGGTAAAAAGAGACGTTCTGCTCCTCACACACACACACACACACATACACACACACACACACACACACATACACACACACACCTGCTTGGTGTATTTAGAAGGTGTCAGGTGCAGTTGGCTCAGCACACCTTCAGAGTCATTAGGATCATTTTAGGGTTTTATCCTACAAGTGTGTTTGCTGCTGTTGGAGGGCCAAGGGTCATGTGATGGATCCGATGTCACAGCCTGGCGTGTGAGCCGATAATTGATCCCATACAATATTTTGCTGTTGTTATTTTTGTCCTGTCGAAGTTACTGAGCAGGTAATGATGCACTTTGATGGCTGCACTTCGCTTCATCTGCCATTTTGAAAAAAAGAGCCTATAAAAACAGATGTTCCACTCTGTTCAAACTTCCAGAAAGACAGAAAAACATGCAACCTGACTCAGTTATGCAACTCCTGACACGTGCTGCCCATCTGTGATGGACCCGATTCCTCTCACTTTAAAGCTCGTCGCTCAAGGTTTACTGGAGCAATTTCATGGGAAATTTGGCTAATGGGTTGGATTATGTTCTTATATTTTTCTGGTATTCGATCCGGGGGTTTGGATCAGTATCGGGTTGATACCTGGCATCTCATCATCACATCTCTTATTACTTCTAAAATCCCATTTCAACTTTTGACTTGAGCCACTGACTTGTCATTCTGAGTGTCATCTCATACCCCAGACTTCAAACTCTGCTTGAGGCACCAGCGAAGCTCGGGCCAAGCTTGATTTGAGAGATTAAGGGTCATTGAGTTGCAGCAGTGACAATAATCTAGTGAGATTTCTTGAATTAGTCGTTAAATAGAAGGCAGTAGGAGGCAGAAGCAGTTGTTTTTCTCAAATAAATGTTTGTTTTCCTGTCCTTCGGAAGGTACCTGTCTGACTTGCACGCTCCAGGAGACCCAGCCTGGCAGTGCATCTACGCTCAGCACAAGTGGATCCTTCAGCTGCTGCAGAACTGCAGAGATGAGTTCATCAGCGGCCAGAGAGGTGAGTGACACTCATCACACTCTCATGAGGTGAAAACCCCCTCTTTCGCATTTCCAGTCAGGCCTGCGGTGAGCGTCGTGAGTCTGAAGGTAGCTCGGGGAAGAGAAAGCCAGCTGCCTCCTCGTCCTCCCAGGGCTCTGCCTGCATTCCCGCTCCGCCGCCGCCGCCCTCCCCTCCCTGTTCTGCTGGAGGCCTGCATGTTTATTTTCTCATGAATGTATGAATAAGATGAAAGTGAGGGAGCATTGGCTTTGGATTTGGGTTTCAGGGCTTGACATGTTACTGTGCACACACACACACATTCTCTCTCATTCACACACAGCGTCATAGATGGATTGAAACAATTAACCCCAATTAAGCCGTTTCTCCTTAAATCAGCCAGCTGAAGAATGTGGATGTGAAACCGTCCGCTCAGGAAGAGCAGCGATTCGCCAACCACACATAGACACACTCTCAGCCTCCTACACTCACACACACACACAAAGGCACCCACACAAACACATTGTGAGGTGGGTGGCTGCTTCACATCGTGCAGCTGGAACGTAAACAAGCCTAATGCTAAGGCTAACAGCGGTTTCCGGGGCTCAGGCTTGATGGATCTGAGGATTGCTTTGCTCCACACTTAAATGTCATCTCCATTATCATGTCAGGGATCGCGCCCTGGTCCAGGCCACGCATGCATTCCAATTTGTGGCAGGGAGTGAACCTGAAATTGCATGTAAATCACATGCAACCCATCTGTTTGCGAAATTGATGGTTTTCAAAAATACACTCAGACACACACAGAAATATTCACAGAAATGTGCTTTGATGGCACGAAGATACACAAGACACAACTTCGAAACGTCAGGTCCAAACACTTGAGTGCACATTTATGATACTTCATAATTCCTCATGCTAAAGGTGGAAAGCCAGCACAAGTATGAGTTTTCCTAGCAAGAGTTATGTGAGCTTTTCCTCATCCGTCTCATCGATGGCGGCATTCATGAGGAATTTAGGAATCTGCTGGTTCTTTGAAAGGTCAACCCCAAGTTAATAAGTGGCTAACTTTGCGAGGGTGACATCATTGTGCTCAGCCAGGTTTTGGCTTTGTTGCCATCAGCAGTCGTCAGTCAACAAGGCAGATTAACAGACAGGCGTCCGCCTCTGGGCCTCGGGGGGGCCCCATGTTGTGTGCCACTTAAAAGGAAACACGGCAGATTTTGAAGCATCTTGATAAGATTGTGCTCGAACGTGAAAATGAAAACACAGATGCCACAGTTAATCTTGTGGATCGTGAGTCACTGCTGCTGTTCGATCCATCCATCATATTTGATGTATTCAAAACCAAACAGTGCGACCGCCCTCACCTCTACCTGATAGCAATTTGGTCCCGGTTCATCTTCTTCGTCCCAGTCATTGATGAAGTGGTGCTTCAGCCTGGGAGAGGAAGGCCACAAGCCCGGTTCATCCTGCTTGTTTTCAGCAAAAAGTCAAAACCACAGCCCGTCTCTCTGCGTATCCCCTCAGCTGCAGCATCTCTCATCGTCAAATGTTGTGGCCATCTAGTGTTTACGAAAAGACCGGGAAAAAATTCCAGCTCCTGCATTGATTGGCTTAACATTTGAAGTCCCTAATTTTCTCCTTATATTTTGTTGTTAAGGATCTGAAGGAATCAAATTATTCTATGTAATAACCAACTAATTACTCATCGGGAAATCAGGGAATATTCAGAACTGCTGATCTGTGGAGTAGATGGACTTAAGTGTGTATTTTTATCTGCCTAAAACAAAACATGTCACAAAGCAGTCATCAGAACAGCAGCTGGCCACCGCTCCGTCCGTCTGACCGACATTCTTGTCCCGACGACTGTCTTCATCTGCAAAATTACAGAGACAAACACATTCAGAAATGTGCAGAATGTCATTTCTTCTTTTGTTCTCCCCATCCTACACACACACACACACACACACACACACACACACACACCTGGTAGCTATTTACCATCTTGTCTTCACTTTCTGCCCCTCGCCTGAAACCTGCGGCTCTTGAAACATCTCCTCGCCCAGGCAGCCCTTGAGCCTGCCACCATCATAAAACCACAACCACAACACCCCCCCCCCCCGACCCTGCTCTTCCTCCCTGTCCCTCCCTCTCTTACCCCTCCCTCCCTTAGCCCTCTGCTCATTTAACAAGGGTCCCCCCTTACCGGTACCTCACAGCCAACCCACCGCTGGTGGCCTCCCCTTCCTCCTTGTATCACATTCACCCGCTCAGTGGAACCATAAACCACCTTTGGTGTTGGTGTCAGGGTTTATTCCTCTGACAGCCTGAGTGTGTCGGAACTCCTGCAGCATCCTGTAAGTTGTGTTAATGTGAAATAAACCCATCTATCTTGCTCGGCCTTTTCTCGCAAAGAAACACAACAGAGCAAGTTGCTTCCGTATGTCAGAACCGCGGCGCTGCAATTGGACTCTGCCCGATCCAATTATAGACTGCAGTGCTCTTATTTCCCGAGCAGCGCTTCTTCTGCCAATGTCAATACAATTAGTAGGAAATTTTGTCCATAGGAAAACAGGTTTGTCAGTGAGTAATTAGAGGAACTCTAGTGTTCGCGAGTTTGACGAGGAAACATGCGGTTGTGATTTTGAGCTTAGTCGGTACGTCCCCAGAAGAAATGTGTTAATTATTACTCCTCAGTTGACCTGCTGAATTAATTAGATGTGTGTATGTGTATACGTGCTGCAGGGAAAACACGGCCACCATTCGTTAGCGAGCTACATTTTATTTACATTGGGCTTTTTACTCTGGGTAGAAACCCAACAGCTGCAGAGCGAACATGAAAGTTGCAGCCGCAGAATGAAACATTGGACATGGAGTAAACGCAAACTCATGAATAAAACGCGTGGATTAAAAAGAAACAATAGAAGGAAGTAAACCAATAAAATACAAGGCAGGCTTGAAAACCATTTCAGTATAAGAATACTATAATATTCAACAAACACCAGCAACCCAACCAACAAAACATTACATGGCAAATGAAGGGAAATCATAGTATCAGGCAACAACTGACCACTGCGCTGCATTACCCTTTGATAAATTCTCTTGAAGGTTATGATTGAAAATTCCCTTTTTGAATGTTCAGCAAAAAATTGTTCATGAAAAGATTTGTGAGTTAGAACATATTAAATATGTTTAAAAAATTGAATGCAATCATCCGGCCAGTGAAACTGCTGAAAGGTGCGGCTAAAAGTGAATACTTGGAAGGATGTTGCAGCGGCTTGGAGCATGAAGTCTAAAACCTAAATGCCAGGGAGTAACCAGCAACCTGTTCCAGGTGACCAGGGTCTGGCTGGTTCACGTCTTGGTTCATGGTTCAGGGCTTGTTTGTCCTGCGTATTCAGAATTACAGTGAGCGCCCCCTCGTGGGCTGCGGAAGGAATTGTAATTGAAGCCTCACTTTTTTATGTGGGAAAGTTGTTTCGTAGAATATCATATATTGAAATCAGTCCAAAGGACCTGCTGTCTGCTGCCTCTGGTCCCAAAGGTGTGTGTGTGTGTGTGTGTGTGTGTGTGTGTGTGTGTGTGTGTGTGTGTGTGTGTGATACTCCCAGCCATGTGTGTGGTCGAGGTCATGGACCTCTTAGGGAACAGGAACTCATCCGACTCACAGAGAAGCAGCCGACCTGATAAGGAAGTGAGCACAAGCGACAATATCGTTCTGAGATGTTCCTGATGTTTAACCTTCAGTTTTTGTTTTTGGGTTTTTTTTTTTTTGGAAAGATAAGAAAGATTATTGAACACACACAGCAGCGCTGCATGCACACACACTCACACCTACACGGTCTTGTGCACTTGTGCAGTCTGGGGGCTCCGGGGGTCCAGCCAACACCTGGAACAACAGCAGCTCTCGCCCTGTAAAAAGAGAGGAAAACATCGCAGAGAAAGCAGAACTCCTCAGCTCCATATGTGCTGTTCGTGTGTGTGCTGTGCGTGTGGGTGTGTGTGCGCGCGGGATGCGTGTGTGTAACATTTCTCTGTTTACTATTAATATGACTCAATTTATAATCCCCGTGTATTTTCTCGATTGGAAAGCTGTGTTGTGTGCAGCATGACCACATTCGCCCCCCTGCTTGGGGATTTCTCAATACTTGCTTGCACACAACATTCAGTTTGTGACTCACCCGTGTTCTTTTCTTTCAGTGTGTCAGACACATGATTTGGGAGTGCAACTCTTTGCCCGCTGACAGACATCATGTGGGTGTATTACTGTGTCTTACAAACTTCTTTCAATTGTCACTATAAGTTTCTACTCCTCTCAGTGCTGCAGTGTTTCACTTTCATTCCTGTTTGTCAACTTTCATTCCATCTACTGTCCTCAAGCCAGCCTATATTCTTTGTTATATATAGACAGAGTGTGTGTGTGTGTGTGTGTGTGTGTGAGAGAGAAAGAGAGAGGTGCCATTCATGCCTTCAGCAGCTCACTGTCGCCATCTAGTGGAGCTCGGCTGTGTGTCAACAGAAGGATGAGACGTAACTGAGCCCAGTGAGGCCGGTGTAAACCCGCTTCACCCCGGCTCTCACAAAGCTTGCAGATCTGTTTCTGCACCCTGGAAACAACAGGACATTCTCTCAGCTGTGGGCCGGGGCAGAGATGGATCAGAACACAAATAAAGAGAGGCCGAGAGGGCCCGGGGAGGATTGTTTGGTGTGAAAGCCTGCTGAGCTTATTGAGGAATGTGGAATTATGAAAATGGCTTATTTGATTATTTGATATCTGAAGTATGTGTTTCTTTTTCCTCCTGAGTTCATTTCGCTTCCTTTCTATGTGTCAGTGGGTGTCGGAGCGCTGGATCTGGAGGGGGATACCCGTCCGTCAGGCCTCGGCAGGCTCAGTCATACGACATCATTGAAGAGAGGGGGCAGCCTGCAGACGACTAGACCGAGCAGTGAGTACCGCGGTGACAGCTCGCCCACACACGGCCGCTGCGGTGGGACCACCCTGTCAGTCAGGCGTAGCGCAGAGCTGAGGGGAATCACTGCAACATCATTACAGTAACATTACCATAATCACCAGTAAACAAACTGGAGCCTGATGAGCTCGATGTTTTTTTCCCGTGACAAAATGTAAAACATGTTATCGGTTTATCTTTGGGTTTGTGTTCCAGTACGTTTGGGCAGCGCTGTGTTTTTGTGTCTCTGTTGCAGCCTGGCGCTTTGAGACGCCGCAGCAGGTGCAGTTTGTGGAGAAGCTGTCAGATGTGGTGATTGGTCAGCTGCCCAACTTCTGGAAGCTCTGGATCTCCTACGTTAATGGCAGTCTCTTTAGCGAGGTAAATACTTTGATAGTGAGAAGAAACAACTCCGGGAGTGAATGTCATGCACACAACAACACACTTAAGGGATCTGATCTTGTCATAAAAACTTAATTTCACGGGATGTGTTATTTATTTATTTTGTCTTTGTTTTATCAGGCTCGTCTTTGAGATAACAATCTCATTTTCAACAGAGAATGGAAGACAAGTAACTTTCACAAAAACAGTAAAAAAAGACAAAGTCAGCAAGGCATTAATATTAGCAGCTATAAGAGCCATTAAAAACAACCTCAGACGAGCTGCACCCAAGAAAAAGAGACTGTTAAAAAAAAAAAAAAAACGTGGGCAGCACTTTTTAAAGAGGAGAAAACAACATTTCTCATCAAATGAAACGATGACAGAGAGGTGTATTAACTGGGCAGCTCCATTTTGGGAATGTTCACCCTGAAATCTCTCTCCAGTTAGAATTCCTTTTCCCTCTCTCTCTCTAAATAGGGTCAAAGAGCTGTTGAGCTTCTGGGTTCTTGTCACTCCTGTTAGATCCTCTTCACCACCGCTCCATCATTTTAAACATGAAAGGCCGTTTTCTCTCGTTCCTGTGTTGTGGTTCTTTTTCCTTTGGTCCAGACCGTTTGAATCCCCCAGAACCCTCTGACCTGACTGGTCGTCTGGCATCTAGACAAGAATCTGTTGTTTCGTGGTTGAAAAGTTATGCATCCTGTGAGTGCAGCAGGGAGACTGACGACTAGGCAGCCGGCACCGCTGGCGAGGCAGCGCCGTCAAGCTGTGTCTTCTCAATATCGCCTTACATCTCACCATGTTTTTACTTTGTTCCATTCCCCATTCAAACCAGTACGTTGGCATGGCCACAAACCAGTGGTGAATCTAGAGAAGATGCCAGGTAAATACGTTGGGCAGGACAAAGTGAATGTTTGTTTGTTTGTTTACCCTCATCAGGCAGTGCCACATTCCCCAAATCAGAATGTTCAAACAAATATTCAGTTTTTATGTGAAAATTTGATTTTTTTTTTTAGGGTCGTCTACCAGACACGTTTGACTTGTCTTTAAAGTTCAAAGAGCACATTTTTGCGTCACCTTCATTCGCCGTCTGTCTGATGGCTTCGTTGGTGAGTGTGAAATGCAGATCTGGAAGCTCTGCTGTGGTGCGCAGTCACACTTAAAACAAGGCAGCTCAGGAGCATTTCTCTCTAGGTGAGAGTCACCGTCCTCTGGCTGCACGTCATGACTTTGCAGATGTCTTAGATTCAACAAGAAAGCTGAAACACTCCAAGGGTTTTATACCAAGGGTGATGTGAGTTTTGCACCACCTGTGGAAGACCCCTGTGTCAGTTTGGAGATGCTGGTCATGTTGTGTTTGTTTCCCCTTCTGCAGACTGGAGAGAAATCTGGACAAGTGGAAAAATCCAAGAAGAATGCGAGACAGAGGCAGAACGACTTCAAGGTGTTTGAATGCAATGCAAGCTTTTTAATTTCACACGTTGGCAATGCCCACCATCGTTGCTTTATGGAACGGATGCTCTGTAACCCTGCTGCTTGTACTTTTGTTGTGTGTTTTGTAGAAAATGATAGAGGAAATGACCCACCGGCTGGTGAAGCTCGTCCGGGGGGCTCTGCTTCCTGCCACCCTGCCACAGGCGGAGCTGAATCTTTATGGAGGCTGGGAGAACAAGGCGGAGCTCTCAGGATGCTGGTTCACACAAATCATACACACCGTCAGGTTGCCATGCAGATTTTGTAATCCGGTTCATTCTGACTCATGCATGGGCAGGTCCTTCTGTCTCCGCTCCTGTTAAACGATTTATGGACTCCTTCTCTCTGGGGTCTCTTGTGCAGGGCGTGTCACGAGGCTCTGGCTGCCCTCGAGATCCCAAATGATTTGCTGCAGGTGATCCAGGATCTGCTACTGGATCTGAGAGTTCACTGCCTCATGGTGACGCTGCTGCACACCACAGAGGGTGAGAGGGGGCTGCTAGAAGGGTTAGCCAGGGTTTCCAGTATCAGAGAAATAACAAGGTGCACAAAGATACTTGCATCACTACAACTGTCTTCTGAATGACACTGTGTGAACAGTAGCCAGACGGTGTCTCTGTGCTGATTGTTGAGGTGACAGTTGTCCTCAACCGTCACCTGTATCTCCTACATCCTCCAAAGTAGTAATTGAGAAAGTGTTATGAGACTACACTCAGAAATGCTACTTTCACTTGTGGTTAGGAGTGGTCATTTTGAGAGGAGTGACTGGTTTTCTCTTAATTTTCCCCACTTATGTAGAATTGTGGTCTTAGCCGAGAAAGTTCAAATTTTATATGATGTTGTGGTTTTCCTCAGAAACTGGAAATTCTGTTTATATTTTCATTTGTGTTGAATCTGCTTCAAAGCGATCCCGCTTCATATTTGCAGTCTGTTTTGTCTGTGAGTTCAGTCGACTGTAGAGAGGTTTCAGTTAATTGTGCTCTTGATTCATGTTTATGTTCTCAGATGTCAAGAGGCTCGCTGAGAAGGAGGACTGGGTCGTGGATAACGAGGGGATTACTAGTCTGGTAATGGTCACAAAAAAATTTCATACGATAAATCATCAGTAATATCAGATTAGTTTGATATTTTCTGGTACAGTTTTTAGTTTGGAGAATAGAAATACAGTGCATGATCAGTTTTCGGTCTCTTTGTGGCCTCATTGTGTGTTCATGCCTGTGCTGAGGTTGCGTTTTTTTGCAACATGAAGTTCAACATTGTAGAATCATTTCTGGAACCCGTGTTTCTGTTTGTCGTCTTCCAGCCGTCACAGTTTGAGCAGTGCATGGTCCAGATGCTGCAGTCGCTGAAGGAGCCTCTGGAGATCAAAGCGGGAGAGATGAACGTAAGATGGCGACCAGCGATCACAATCACGGGAGTTTGCAGAGGCACAGATGGGTGACAAATTACAGGGAAAACCAACAGGGCGGCTCCAGTGCACCAGGCCTCTGGAGGGAATGGTGTCCATCCCTGCGGTTACAGGGATGGACACCATTCCTCCAAAACATCTTCTTGAAAGTGAAGTTCCGATGGCACTGTTGGTCCATTTCTATCAGCTGGAGATGCGATGACTGCAAGGGCAAAAGCGTCTTTATCAGGGCTCTACATTCCTGGATTTGTCACCCGTCTGTCACTACCCTGAGCTGCTCGTGCGACGTCAGATTGATCAGACTCACACAAATCACTGACTTTAGATTTGCTTGTTCAAGGGTTGTTCAGAATGTCTCGCTGTGATTTCTTCAGG
Organism: Aulostomus chinensis; assembly: GCF_037954235.1. Taxonomy (NCBI): domain Eukaryota; kingdom Metazoa; phylum Chordata; class Actinopteri; order Syngnathiformes; family Aulostomidae; genus Aulostomus; species Aulostomus chinensis. Next base: position 2,506,439 of record NC_141333.1, on the reverse strand, counting down.
TCCTGCAGCTGGACCAGGTCCAGGATCAGGCCTCGGAGCTCAGCATGCACATCATGAAGGTAACACAGTCGCCGTCACCTGATTGATTTCAGCAGCACAGAAATAACCTAAAACAAGTTGGATATGGAACAGCGTCACTCACGTGATGGCAACCATGACGACCTATCGTGAACCCGGGGGGGTCCTGCTGAATTGGACCAGACAACAACTTTCTTAACTCTGGTGAGATGGAGCAGGATGTTAGAAGACGGCTCAGACTGGCAGGCTCTCGTAGCAGGGGGCTAACTGAAGCAGCCCTCCGCCTGCTGGCCACGCGGCCACAAATGTGACAGAGAGTTTTACCTGATGGCTTGATGAGCGTCGTGTGAATTTGTTTGGGAGGGTTTGAATGTTAAGGATATTTATTTCCTTGAAGATATGATGAACTGTAACATCGATGATATGAATTGCCATATATAGAACGTCCTGTTCAAGTTGTGGCTCCCTGCACCGACCTGTGTCATGGGTGTGTGTCACACCTGGATGGGACAATTCACTGGTGTCCATGTCTTCAACTCAGGTTTTCATCAACTCCCTGGAGCAGCTGAGCACCAAGACCCACGGAGACATCAACTCATCTCAGTGAGTCTTTGGGTGACTTCTCCTTCGTGATATTGGTCACGACGCTGTGCTTGACCCTCAAGATGTGTTTCCTCTGTGTGTGCAGCAACATCTCCGTGGATCTGTCCTCTCCAGATCGCTTCACCAGCATTCAGGAGTGCTGCAGTCCAACATCTGTAAGCTTGCTGTTTTTTTTCCTCTGTACAATTTCCTTTAAACTGCTTGATATCCTTGATCGACCCGTAGTCTTTCGTCTGGTGGCTGTCAGTGTCACCAAAGCGTGGGCCCTCCTCACACGTTTCTCACTTCATCCTTACCACAAATGTTATCTTTTTTTTTTTTTTCTAGTTGTGGACAAGAAGCATACATCCTCATTTCCTGTAACTTGTTTAAAATGGTTGTTAAGTGCTGGGGAGGAGGAGGAAGAGCTGGGTGTAGAGTTCTTCTGGTAAAGTGAAATGGAGCAAGGTGCAGATGGGGTTTCCCCAACCAAAATATTTGTAGCTGGGGTGAGACTGGCAGGCTCAGTTGAGTGGAGTTGACCAGAGTTCAAACGGTTAAAAGAACAAGAAGAGAAAAAGATCCTTTGAGATTTGTCCCACAATGCGTCCTCATCGTCTCCTGATGTTCGCTAGAACTATGTGAAATGCAGCTGATCAGAATAAGAGTCTGTACTATCCCTTTTTATTGTTTTTTTATGAAACTGTATTATGGAACTTCGGTTTTTGGATGATCATTCCTACAAATATTGAATTGAAAAATAAAAATTAGAATTCTTCAATGCGACATATCAGACTATTATCCAGATGTTTTATGAAGGAATACGTATTTTAAACTTGTATGGTGGACCAGAGTCCATGTTGTGATGACCAAGGGACAAAAAAGGAGAAAACAAGAATTAAAATCGGGGGCACATTTGGTTCAGTCCGGGACAGACCAAAGTAGAATTCAGGACAATTGGGGGACACTGAGAATGAACGTGAATTTCGGGCCCTGTGTGGAGGTATGTTTGATTTGTGTACTTTGTTTAACCTCTGGAGAAGTCAAATACCAAAGTAAAGTTTATTGAATGTAGCGCATCAAACTTTATGAAGAGTGAAAGCCACAAGCGTGTCAGTACCAGAGGTCTGGCTGCTGCTGCTGGTAACTCAGCCTTGGATTTGTGAAGTGTTTGGTATTAAAAAAGTGCTCCAAAATTAGGGATCATGAGTTCTTAGTGTGATTGAAAGGTGGAGATATGAAAGGTTCAGGGAAGCAAGGAAGGAGGAAACAAAAGGAAGGTCAGAGCAGGAGTTGAGACGCGCGGGACGCCGTCATCAGTAGCGCAGAGAAAAACGGAGCTGTTAAATGTGGTGGAAAGTTTGTTTCTGGCTGAGGGATGAAGTTAGGAGCAATTAGACTCATGACAGGCGTGTGTGTGTGTGTGTGTGTGCGTGTGCGTGTGTGTGTGCAGGAGCAGCGTTTGCTGATCATCCTCAGTAACTGCCAGTACCTGGAGAGACACACCTTCCTCAACCTGGCCGATCACTTTGAGAAACACGGGTTCACCGGCACCGAGAAGATCACGCGGGTCAGTGACAAACACGATAAACAAAGGAGCACCGGGCTCCGACCGCTTGTTGATGAGAAGTCTGTTGTGATGTCATCAGCGGGGCTGCTCAGAGAAGGCGGCTCGCCATCTTCTCTGCAGAGATAAGCTTCTTTTACAAGTAAAGGTCATTGACTAAAACGCACTGTTCCAACTTTCACTTCACACACAGACGCAGTGACTCATGGCTGAATGACAAAGCAAAGCAGAGATCGGTTGATGTTTCTGTAAAGAGGCTTTGAAAGAACAATGGGAACACAAACATAAATGTCAACGTGTGAGAAAACCATACCGTGTTCAAGATTCGTCACAGACCACCTCGAGAGCTTTAAACTTTTGAAGACGACCTCGATCAGATGGGACAAACGTTTCTAGCACCTTGTTAACGCTTCCTTTATTTGTCAATGATCTCGAAGGATTATTTTGTAGGTGAAGTAGCAGTGGATGATTTTTTCGCCTCATTTAATTGTTAAGTACTCGCACCTTTAAACATTATTGAAGTACTTAATGCTCGCGTTAGCAACTCCTCTCTGTCCAACAAACACATTTGTGCTCTCCGATGAGCTTCACGTTCCACAGTTTATGAACTCATTATTCTACACGACACAAATTAACCGCAAAATGACATCAATTTTAAGAGCAAGACACATTAAATATTTGTTACTTTATGAAGTTTGTTACAGCTCCCAGTGGTTTACGACGAGAGGATCGGCCCTTAAGAAATGGAGAACAAATCCTAGGAGTGTAGCAATGCAGAGAAGATGAACACAATTTGTAAAAAACAATAATTATAGGACATAACGTGAATAATGTGATTATAAGATGTACATTTTGCTAGTTTGCTTTCCTCCGGAGGAATTATTTTGTGATATTATAAAAATGCTAAGAACATTTTTATCAGAGCCGACAATTAAACACACACATCGTGTTCAGAGCAAAAAATTGGAAACACAAAAAAAATCAAACTTGAGAATTTGAAAAAAGAAGATAATACTTGGTTTGCACACAAGTTTTTATTAAAAGTTGGGGTTTGTATTATATTTGTTTTTTATTAAGTTTTTAGAAAATAATATACCTTGAATATCATCTTCTGACTTTTGGTCAAAGAGAACCAACAATTAATTACCTGAGCGTAATGCTAACACCTGGGTGCTAGCACTCCTACAGCGACTGTGCTAACATGATCCTGTTTTTACTGCCAGTTTTTAGATCACAATCAGCAGTTTAGTCTAGCTTCTTAGCATGCTAACACTTGCTAACTGGCATTCACCAGTGGAAGTAATCTTAATGGGAATGAATAAATTAAACGAACAAGCAAAGCTCAATCTCCTTGTAATCAGTCTCTGCTGCACTTTGTGTTTTGTGCTCATAGACAAACGTTAGCATGCTAAGATGCTAAACAAAGATGGTGTGTACCTCATAGCCGTCTGTCAGATGACGCACCGCTGCCCTCGTCTGATTGAAGGGACACGCCCTCGACGCGCCTCAGCCGAGCACTCAAGTTTGTGTCGTGTGTGTTTCGTTTGAATGGAGCCTTCAGTCCTGCTGTGTTAACGTTCCTCTCTCTGACCTGCCAGGTTAGTGTGGACGCTGTACGGGACCTGGACAGAACCCTGTTTGAGGCCTACATCGAGAGGCAGGCCGACCCCATCGTAGGCTCGCTGGAGCCCGGCATCCACGCCGGGTACTTCGACTGGAGGGACTGCCAGACACCTACAGGTGCTGCAACTGTACACCTGTGCTAGCATGATGTTGTTCCGCGACGTTTGGCTGGCTGACCCAGGTAGTGTGGGACATGAGGCCCCAGCAGGCCTGTGGGATGAGAACTCTCATCACTGGTCTGTGTTCGCGGTTCACGTGTCATGTATGAAGCTCTTTGATGGCTTACTGTAAACACCGCTGAGATCATTGTTTTGGTCCCCGAAGACACCTCATGGCCTTTCTGTGCGGCTGCGGGGGTGTGTGTGCGTGTGAGACTATGTTTTGACTTTTAGCTCCGTGAACACACTGAAAAACCACGGCAAAACATATGCGTAAAAGTGGTTTACCGTAGAACAGGATGCGTGTGTGTGTGCGTGTGTGTGTGTGCGTGTGTGTGTGAGAGAGAGAGAGAGAGAGAGAGAGAGAACTGTATGAGCTGTCAGATAAGCAGGAGCTTCTTAGACTGGACCATCGGACCTCTCTTTGGTTTCTGCTCGTGTGTGTGTGTGTGTGTGTGTGTGTGTGTGTGTGTGTGTTTTGTTCAGTGTATTTTGTGTGAAAGAGGAACATTTTGGACACTAAACCACAGTTGTAGGATATGATACTTTCGCTTGTTGCACTTTTGTGTGGGACTTGTATCTGTGTGTAGAACTCCGGTTTCGGTGCGTTGGGTCTGCTGTCGCCTTTCACTTTGAGTTTACTTCATGTTGGATTGAAATTCTTGCAGGGCACCACGGTAACGACTTCTCTCCCAACCTCTGTCACCACAAACAGTGAGGACGCACATATATGCTCTTTTTAATGCCGAAGGAAAGAGTCTAACCCTGGAAAACCATTTGTGTTTTCACTTTTTGTCATTGTTGGCAGCACTTTATTAATATCAAGTGTAAACAACGTAGTAGAATCCTCCTGGCAGTTTTCCAGCAGGTCCAGAGATAGTCTATTAAAACTGACAAATGTTTTTAAATCGGATATTTATTCACTGTGTATTTAACCTTGAATTCACCTGATAAAATGCTCACCTAGAGGGCACCTGTCCCGGCCGTTGTTGACATCCAGCAGTACAAACAGTTGAAAATGGGGTGAACATGAATGAGTGTAATGAAAGGTGAGCGAAAACGCAGACCGTTGGGGACAATTTTCTGGATGGTTTCGGTGACACGGTTATGAGCAGGCACTCTGACTCGAGGCTCTGATCTCACCATCAGTTACACTTGATTCCTACTCTGCCGTAGCCGCCTGTTGTGGTGATTTTAGCTCCTCCTCCTAACTTATGCCAGGATGCAGGGGAAGCTAACTTTCAGGACAAACATGAGCGGGACATGAAGAGAGCGTCGGCCATATTGATATTGGTTCCTGCTTGTGTGTACAAGGATAAGGAGGAAACAGCCCAAGGAGAGATTTCTCTATGAAAGTCAACCAAAGTGAAATGTCTGCAGGCATGAACCTGGAACTCAGGTAGCGTAGCGTAACATCCGGGTCCCTCATCAAGTCTGTAGGTTTTTTGATACCTGAAATAAGGTCAGTGTTTATGCTAGCTGGCTGTGACTGAAAATACATCTGTAAATACCACACTTGCGATCATCAGATTGTTCATGGGTCTTAAACGTGGCGGCGGGGGGGGGGGGGGGGGGATTGTGGATGTTAAATATCATCAGAGTTAAAAGAGAAGAAGCGTGAAGCTAAGATGCGGTGACGCTGAATCCATGCGTCTGACGTGTGGTGCTTTTGTAGGCTAACGTTAGCTTTGTACTGCTAACCATTGTGTTTACACTCCAAACGTCATCGTCAGCGTTCATGGGTGAGGAGGCTCGTGAACAGAGCTGATATTCTGCAGAAATTCAAAAACCCATGCGACAGTCCCTTCAGGAGAGGCTAACATCCTGTTGGACAACAGAAATACCTGCGTGGGCGACTGAAGTTTCTCGTTAGCTCTCCTCCACATCCATCTGTGTTTCATTGGAGTTGTGTGTCCTCGTCCCTTAGGTGTAAGGAACTACCTGAAGGAGGCTCTGGTCAGCATCATTGCTGTTCACGCCGAGGTACAAACACCTCTTACACTCTCAGCATTCGTCCGAACTTCTCTTCACCCTGTGACTCCTCACCTCTGAACGTTCCCCGCCAGGTCTTCACCGTCTCTAAAGACCTGGTTCCTCGGGTCTTGTCTAAAATCGTTGCGTCGGTTGCGGACGAGATGTGCCGCCTGATGCAGTGTGTGTCCTCATTCAGCAAAAATGGAGCCCTGCAGGTACAAACATCAAACACACACAAACACACTCACTGTGTGTTCACACCAAACGCGAATGCAAATTTCGCGTCCCGTTATTCGCGCAAATTTGACCGCCGGATCATTTTAGTGTCCATTTGTGTCATTCACGCGAATTCGCAAATATGCTCACTTGGCCGAGTAGCGAGTGTTTCCGGCAACGTTTCTTTCCGCCATTTCACCATGGATATTCACAGAACTGTTGCGTTGTACCTGCTGTGGAAGGCCGAAATACGTCGGAAAACTAAACGCTGTCGTATCTGGGTTATCAGCACCATCTAGAGGCGAGCTCAGCTCGGTAAAATTCACTGCTCGCTAGGATCGGTGACAGAATGTAACGAATGGACACCAACTTATTCAACCGGTTCTTGTAATTTTGACACGTGGTGTCTTGTACCAATCAACTTGTCCTCCATCTTGTGACACAGTCAGTCGTGACGTCGGGACAACCTCAACGCTGATTGGCTGTCGTAATGCGAATTTGTCGCCAAAGTTGAATATTTTCAACTTGCGCAAATGAGGCGAAACTCGCCATTCGAATTCGCCTCATTTGCGCCGCCCAACTGAAAATTCGCCTCATTCGCGCGTTTGCATAGACTTGGTGTGAACACACAGCTAGGCAGCATTTTACATTCATACTAAGACCCTGACTTATAAGGCAACCCCCACACACACGTACACACACACATCAGGGATTTTACCTGTGGTTTCTGACAATGGCACCATTCGCCTCATGCTACAAACTGCTTACAGTCAGTGGTGATGATTTTATTGTCTCTCTGGTCACTTGACAACCCCACACCCCCTTCCTCTAAACCTTCTTTTTCAGGCTCGACTCGAACTTTGTGCCCTGAGAGACGCCGTAGCCACATATCTAAACCCTGAGAGCAAGTAAGCGCAGCACGCACGCATGCACACGCATGCACACGCGCAGCAACAGACGGGGACCCTCATACATGCTCGGTGATTTATGGCTGTCACAGACATAAATCTTAGCAGTTGCACATCCCTCCCAACAATCCCTGTGTATGTTAGACGGTGGACTCTAGAAGGAAGTGAAAGCAATCTGGTTCTGCTGTGTGGGTGCACTTTGGTGTGTGTGTGTGTGTGTGTGTGTGTGTGTGTGTGTGTGTGTGTGTGTGTGTGTGTGTGTGTGTGAGTGAATGCCTGCATGCAGACTCACTCTGAACTGTATTTCCTGGTTGCCATGTTAATAAAAGTGCTTTCTTTTTTTTCTAGTGCCAGCTTCAAACTGGCCTTGGAGGTGCTGCCTCAGCTGCACAGTGGCGCCGATAAGAAGTGAGTGTGATGCTCAAGGAGTGATGCAGGGACGAGTCCTCAAACCTGGAGCAGAGCTGAGCTGAGCTCTCATTGTCGGACTCCCAGTTCTCTCGTCTCGTAGTCCACCAGTTCACGGTTAAATGCCTGAAATAAGCTGGCGATGATTTAACCTTGTGTTCCGATTCATAAGATATGTCAGTGAATGCTACGTGCTCGACCTGTTTACGTGTCTTCAAAATGTCGGTCGTCATCATTTGCTTAGACATCATGCGTGTGCAGAGTAGTTTGTCCGTGGCCTGCCGCTAGCTCTGCGCGCATGAAGCCTGGAACACGCCGCAGACGTGCAGCCGTGTTTTGAAGTCGCTGCCGTTCTGCCCTCCCTGCAGCACGAACCAACCTCTTCCTGGGGTCAAGATTCCGTCCCTTCAATTGAATAACTGGAGAAGGGCGTCGCTGCACTGTGATGGGAGGACAGCGAGCCTGCCGCAAAAAAGTAGAGATGCAAAAACCCCGCTGTGCTTTTGGTGGAGGGGACTTGTGGCAACGAGTGAGGTTTAATCTTTTTACTTGGGTTCAGAGGAAGTTCCCCTGATTCCCCTGTGTTTTGGTCTCTTCTGGCAGGTTGCTGGAGGAGCTGCTGAACAAGTTTAAGAGCAGCATGCAGCTGCAGCTGACCTGCTTCCAGCCGTCCTGCATCCAGCCTGTGAAGAGATAAATGAAGTCCTCTGCAGCTCTGCTTTGTTTGCTATCACCGTGACATCAGTAACAGTCACCACTTTATCATTTACTCATCACTTTAGTCAGCGTCACTTTCAGGTTCTGCTTCTCTTATTGGGCATAAACGTTACTTCATCTAATCTCCCAGACACTAAATGAGTCGATCTCATTGTTACTGTGCAGGACAGTCCCTGTTTCCTTGGTTATTCTAATTACCTTTCACTTTACCAGCAAAAGCCTGTGTCAGCACCAGCGCGAGCGGCTGCATGGTTTAATTAAGTTAAAAATCACAATTACGCATTCTCGTCAGCTGCATCAAAACAAGCGCTCCCTCTTTCTCCCTCAGCAAAGAAAAACGCAGCGTTCCGCCATGTGAGGCCGAGCAGCCGAAACCAAAAGGAAAATCAACCCAGAGAGGAAGAAAGTTAACGTTTCTAAAGGAATCCATCAGAATCCTTTCTGTTGCCTCAAGATGATGAGCTGCTCCTCTTTTCTTTTCTTTTTTTGTCAGCTGCCATCATTTTTGGGGTCGCATTTCCTTCCGTATGAGGTAAACGCGAGAGAATATTTGAGGTAGAGGCTCGGGGGCGTGGTCGCGTCCAGAGAGGTGAAGCTGGAGCCTCCACGGCTGTCAGGAGCTCTCAGGGTGGTGCCGATGCTCCGTGTCCTGTCAACTTAACTGCCCAATAAAACGAGACGCATTACGATGAAGAGGTCTTATATCTTTGCTTTATTGGGGGGGGGGGGGGGGGGGATCATTGTTTCGTTTTTTTTGTCAGAAGGTCCTCGTTATCAGAGGTGTTTTCTGAACTCTTCAAAGGTTTTGCCTGAATGAGGCCGTCTGACGGTTGACGCTCAATCTGCGATGATTCAGGATGAGACTGAACTTTAAAGTAGACGCGATTTCCTGTAGCCTCTCGGCTGGAGGTGTCAGCAGAATAGGCCAAAAGTATTTATCACATTAACAACAGGGCAGGATGTTTTTTTAATACGGTTAGAAACCACCTTTGTGTCCGACAGCACAGATGTGAGGTTCTTACTCAGCATCAGATCATTCGTCGTGTTGAGGGAGATATCAGTTCCTGACAAAAGCGATAACTTGACTTACTCTTGCACATCGATGCAGTTGAGCACCGAGGTATCTATCAGATCTTTGGCCTTGCAGGAAATTTGCTGACCTCAGATCAGATGGTGTAAGACACTCAGCCTTTTTTTTTTTTTTTTTGAAAACATATTTTCATTTTCTTTGTGCCAGGGTTGATGAACAAATGAATGTGAAAACTCTATTTTTAGTGTCATGGTGTGTGTGTGTGTGTGTGTGCGTGTGTGTGTGTGTGTGTGCGTGTGTGTGTGTGTGTGTGTGCATGTGTGTGTGCGTGTGTGCGTTTTGTAGAGTGACAGGGAGGTGAAACCCGATACCATCTGGATTTAGCACAAAGGGGCCAATTAATGCTGCACTGTAGCACAGATATCACCTCCTGCGTCCACTGGGTGGCGCAACGACTCCCCTCAGCTTGTAGACCTCCTCAGGACCGTCATCGAATGTCACGCCATGTGGCGTCCAATTACTGCAGGGTGAAAGTGGCCTCCTCGTCTCAGTAACGTCGTAAAACCGCAACGGTCCTAACAGTAACCCGTCAAGTCCTCCAGGTGTTTCTGACCTCACCTGAGATTAATCTGTCTTTGTGTGTGTGTGTGTGTGTGCGCGCGCGTGCGTGCGTGTGTGTGTGTGTGTGTGCGCGCGCGCGCCATCTTTGGATGAGCGGTTGGAGCTGTGGTGGAGGGAATCAGCCCGCCCTGGTAGCAACTTGTCACAAGGTAGCCACAAACTACAGCTTCCTGTGTTTTGCTGTAATCACATTTTTGCTTCAGTGACATGTTTTTCTGTTAACCAAAATGTTCCTCCTGAATACCAGTTTGGTTGGCTAACACTTCCCATCCACTCCCACTCATTGTGCTAAGCTAACTAGCAGCTAGCTGGTCTCTCTGGGTTTCAGCTCCCTAATGCAGCACAGAGGAGAGAGGGTTATCTGTCCTCTTGCTAATGGTCCGTTAGCTTGAAGCTAACTGTGTCAGTTCTTCTCGAATGGATTTTCATAGATTCTTCCAGTACCAGTGACACTTCCTCTCACTCGACGCACGTCAAACGTTGCTGCTGCAAACATCAATGTGTCATTCTCCAGTGGAACATTTTGCCAGGGTGTGTTGTGGCAGACGGTTAGTGTGTGTTCACGCTTTGCTTCAAGCCAGCGGGTGAAGCCATTCATCTCTGGAGCTGCCGCTCACCACTTCATTCGCGCTCTCTAGCCCATCCTTGTATGGGTGTATGCTGGGTGCGGCCCGTCGTTACTCAGGGCAGCAAACTGAAATCGGATCCCAGAAGAAGGTGGCGTTGACATGAATTGTGATCACGGTAGTGGGCACAGAGACCAAGCGACATGAGTCACACACCAGCTTGCGTGGCAAGAGGAGTGATTTGCCAATTCAGACATCCTGGTGCCCTCTTAAATCTCAATTTGAAATTGAATCTTTCACATGAGCTGAAGAAGTCACGACGGCGACAGGTGTCAACAGTCGGCCCTGTCTTCTGTCTTGTTTCCTATCTTCATGCAGGGGAAAGCCACGCAGAGGTTGTTTTCATTGCCTGCGTTCTAAACTTAGCACTCTGCCCTCCCACGTATTCACTCACAAAATAATTTCAAAGCCTAAAAGCTCATCCGTTCTCCACCAGCTCTCTGTTTACAGTAACAGAGGTGAGAGGGGGAGTTTTTTTTCTTTAATTTCTTTTCGCTGGCAGTCCGTTCCATTCAGGAGGCAAAGATGACTCGGTCCGTGACAACATTCAGACCTTGACCTGATATTTCTTCAGTGTGTCATAGAAAGCACGGAGAAATTTGACGTGCCGGAGAGAATTTCGCCTCAATAGTGGAGCAGAAGTACCTTCGAGGTTTTGTCTGCCGGATCAACATTATGACATTCCTCACTGGAATCTTTTAGCTTGTTTTGTAATTTGGTGTTAATTAACATAAAAAAGTAAGGTACTGAGCACCCACAAACCAGCGCAGGAGGCCGGGCTCTGGAGGACCCAGGAAGTGACCAATAAAGAACCCCTTCTCCATTTTTTCTCTCTCCAATCAGAACGAGTGAATAATAACTCAACTTTTAGTCAGGACTGCGAACATTAGCTACTCAAGCTATCGGTATAACTCTAGCCGAGGTAGCTAACGTTATCCTTGTTGCAACGTTAGCTGAATTAGCTAACATGAAACAGTGCTGACTCTGACAGGCCTTTTTTAAACATAATATCCAGGTGAATTAACATAGTAATCTGAATTAATTGGTTTATCACAATGATGAATAGTGGATGGGCAGGTTAGCGCACCTCTGTCAACATTCAAGCAAATCATGAATGCTTGAATGTTGTTAAAGGGACACGCCTCTCCTCTGTGCTGCATTAGACAGCCCCCAGACACCAGCTGACCGCTAGTTAGCTTAGCACAATGAATGGTAGCGGATGAGAATCTCCAGAACATACTTTTTCTACAGTAATTAAACTGGAGTTGTGTACATGATTAATCAAAAATGTAGTTTTAGGGTCAGATGCGTACAGATTCCTTGACCGCGCCTGAAAACATTGTAGAAGAGCGACTGCTGCTGCTTGCTCGCTTCGCAAGTCGGCTGCTACAAATCACAGCCGACTTGCTAAGCGAGGATGAGGAGGATCACTTCCTGACGAACACGCATCACAAACCTGAATACACAGAGGACCCACTAGTCTCCATCCCTCCCTGTTCCCCCTCTTCTCCTGTTGAGGGTGGTGGGGGTGGAGCCTATCCCAGCAGCCTTCCCCCTGGACAGGTCACCAGTCCATGGCAGGGCCAACACATAGAGACAGACAACCATTGGCTCTCCCAGCCACCCTACGGTCAATTTAGAGTCTGGATTAACCTGGTCCCTCTTGATGTCTTTGGACTGTGGAGGAAGCTGGAGTACCAGAGAGAACCCAGCAGGAACAGGGAGAACATGGAGACTCACACAGAAAGACCCCGTGCTGCAGCCGGGGCTCCACCCACAACCTTCTTGCTGGGGGGCCACAGTGAGGACCACTGCTCCACTGTGCCCCCCACTAGTTTCATGAAGCTAATATATGGAGGTATCCACTACCAGTGATATGCTAAGCTAACTAGCACTCAGAAGGTCTCTGTGTTTCAGTTCACCTGAGGCTCACAGGAGGAAAGGGTCTTTCCTTGTCCGGCCCTGCAGACGATGGCCGAGGACCACATTCCACATCAAGATGTGACCTGAGAGGTTCTGCTCTTATTTTTACTTGTCACTATATTTACATTTTACGGTAAAACTACAGTTAACACTTAACTTTATGATTAAAAAGGAATCAGCTGAGTCTTCTCTGTGTGAGGTTTCATCTTCAACGTCCTTGCGTGCTAAACACGTCGAGGTTTTCCAACTAAAGCATCATTTGTTTGGGTTTTTTTTGTTTTTCAGTTAGCAACCAGATCAAGCAAAGACATCTTTACTCTTCCTGTAAATGGTTTGGCACAGAGAAAAATATGTTCATGTGTTTTTATGATTGTTTTCCATGGAAGTGGAAAAAGACTGTAATTTGAAGCCAGGAAGGCTTCTCTCTCGCACGGCGTGGAAAGCGTGGCCGACCTCTTCCTCTCTCTCCTCCCCTTGTGATGTCATCGTTGTTTGTGACGACGTGTTTTGATTAACCAGCTTCATCCTGCATCTCAACCACACTTCCTGTTCAGACACAGGCTGTCAAGACTTTACACTTTATTGTTTTTGGAACAGAAATATCACTCTCATATGAACAGAAGAACGTTTTCCTCAGACTTGATGTATAAAAATATATGATTCAAAACTGAGCTGCATGAGCCTGTCTTAACGCCAGCACTCCCACGGTTTCTCCACCGACCCGCCAAGTACAAAACTCCAGTTCATTCATAATTTACAAATGGTGATAGTGTCTCAATGAGAAAAAAATGTACAAAAACAAAATCCTACATTCTGTACAGTTCAGTATTTCTGTAAGTGTTTCTGGCAGAAAGTTAGACGAGACAATGCCGCTGTTCCTCTCTTCAGGTTTTGTACAAATTAATCGGGATATTTGGTGTTAGATGGTGAGATTTAGAGGTGCCAGCAGGCGGGCGAACAGAACCGGCCGCCCCAGGGCTTCACCTGGCGCGCGTCTGATCCTGGCTTCACATGCAGGATCAGTCCTGGCAAGGACGCGAGGATCCAGCGTCACGCCACCCTGCTCCCCCTCAGTCAGCGCTGATACAGGAAATCAATGCTCTGAAACCATAGCCTGCACAGGAAGTTGTGCTCTGCAACTACGGTTTTAAGGCAAAGAAGAAGAACGAATTATGTGATTATTAGTGGGCGGAGCCAACTAAGTGTCAGCCACGTGTCAGGACCTTGCAGCGTCAAAATCCCTCAATCAAATGTGGACGTGTCCGGTATCGCGGGTGTGGATTGGAGGGCGACTGGCGGGCGATTACACAAAGTTCTGCGGCTTCACTTTGGATGGATGCGTCCATGTTTTACAGCGATGACATCACAGCCACACAAGGTCAGACGTACACCGTTACAGCTTTGCCGTTAGGACTTCCCTAAACTGGCATGTGACATGAGCAAAGCATGTTGACAGCCTGACATTTGCATCACCCCTGAGACCGAAGCAGCGAGCGGTCGCTCCCCTGCACTTCACACTTGCTTTCTCTCTTGTTCTGCTGCCGCGGCTTTGACCGACTCCAGGCTCCCCTGATATTTTCTAGTGGCTTTTACTTTTGATGAAGACGGCCGCCGTGAGTACCGTGCCAGCCTGCACACGGCGCTGCCTTCATGCAGACGAGCGGCAGAAATCTTTCCGTGCGAACAATTTTCCGCGTGCAAAGGCGTGAGTCCTCTGAAGCCAAGTCCTCCGGTCCTGCAGAGAACCCAACGGTCCAGGCCTCATGCTAAGCTAACGGCTGCTGGCTGTATCGTCGCGCCACCGAGCGCCTCGTCTAATTCTCTGCCAGAAAAACAAGTACGTGTCTCCCAGAATGTCAAAGTTTTCCTTTAAGGCACTAAAATTCACCTCACAGGGCGAGACTACAATCACCTCAGCTGTCAGTTTTGTTTGCATAAAATAAAAAATGTTTCCCTGAAAATGCAGTAAGACAATAAAATAACACTTCAACTTGAGACACAGAAGCCGTCACAAACGGACATCGGAATGTTACACCGTCCACGAGCGTCTCTCAGACCTTTCCAGCCGAAGGCTCGTCGAAGTTATCGGAGGTTTTAACAGTTTCTAGAAGCCACCCGGGTCACTCCTGCAGGCCGTGGTGGTGTGTGATGGCCCTCTGGTAGTCCTCTGAGGCGTTCATGTGGTCCGTGACCACCTGGTGCTCGTAGCTGCGGTAGAAGTGACCGCCCGTCTGCTGGGCGTAGTAGACGAGCTGCCTGGCACACAGCGGCTCCACCTGTGAGGCAAGGAAGGAGGTCTTTACCTGAGGCTGCCTTCAATCTTAAAGTTAAAAACCTCATCTGTGGGGGGGTGGGGGGGGGGTGTCAGCTGTTTTTAGGCCACAGAGAAGAGAAGCTTTGTTTTTTTTTGGGGCTTCTGCCCCGTTGGTCGTGTGGGGCCAGAGGCAGGATCCTGATTCTGCTGGTCAAAGGTCAACGTGACCTCACAGGTGGGTAATATTGGCCCTGTGTTGTCAACCAAGCAACGCTGGAACCCTTTGGAAGGTTTCTAGCTGTGCCGGTGCCTCAGAGACTCCTTAATATTTTGTGGCACTTCCTTGACTTCTGCAGCCAGTTGACAAGAAAATACACTTTAACCTAAAAAGATCAATAAAAATGAATGCGTCCCTGTCGGGGCTCGGTCCAGACCCTTCAACGTGAGTATGAAGCTAAATTTGAGTGAGAGTTGAACCGAGGGATCGGCAGGTCGCTGTGTGAGGTCACCTGGACAGTGAGGGTCCGCCTCTGCCGCTGAGGGTCCAGACAATCGTCGCCAAAACTCAGCAGCACCTGAAACCGAGGCGGCGGCCGACCGTGGAGCCCGTAACTCTGGATCTCTGTTGGCCAGGAGAGAGACGAGACCTTGTCAGCCACGATAAGCTTCCATGTCACAAATTCACCTGAAACGATTCAAATGATTTCAGCTGAAGAAGTTTGACCTTTCAGTGATTCAACGGGAAAGTCCTGGTCACGCATGCAAATGAGGCTCTGTGAGACCAACTGCTGCACAGCTGCATCTGTCTCAGCGTGTGGGCGTGGGTGATGAGGCAGTCAAGAAGTCATGTGAGTCTCGTCTTATAAAATCACACGTGTGCTACAGCTGCTGATGGGGGGGGGGGGGGGGGGCTCTTAGATTTATTCTTACATTTCTCTAAAATACAGTAAATGAGCTGTGGAAAGTTTCCTCTGAGAAAATTTCAGCGGAAGGCGAACCGTCCCACCAACGTCACAAAAGCTACGGTGACAGACGTGAAGAATTAAGATTTAACCAGAAAAACAGGAGTTCCTCACCAGGTGAAGGCATGGAGAGCTCCGATCTCAGATGCATCACGTGCTTGAACGCACCTGTGGGGCGCGAATGAAGTCCTACCTGGGTTTTTGCAGCTTCAAAATCCTCCCGGCACTGAGCCAGCGTCCAGCAAGGGTTACAAACTCACGGCTTTTGCCGCAATTATCAAGAAATCTCTCCAGACAAGACCCAAATATTCCGAGGTCACCTGGAGGGTAATTCTGACGTCGCACCGAGATGTCGTGTCGACGTTGATTCACTTCCCCTCACGTCTACTGTTCCTGTCACTCACTCTAATCTTAGTAGAGCCACACAACAGTGAGCAGAAATGAGGCTGGGCCTTTGCTTCCTGCCTGTCAGACTAAAGGGAGGGTTAAAATAGACCAGGGTTGACCCGAGTCCAAACCCAAGGAAAGGACGAACACTCTTAGGTCTTAAAGTGAAATCGGTGTTGTGAGGTCTCGTGCTCGCGCCTCACCTGTGACGTAGTCCTGCGTGGAGAGCAGTCTACAGCTGACCTCTTGCTCCAGCTTGTTGGGTTTTTCTCCGTAAGGCGACAGGCCTCCCTGCCAGTACACTTGTCCCTGGCACAGCCGCCGAGCGTAGAGGCCGTCTGGGGTCATCCACAGTAACACCCCCCTCTCCAGGGTGGAGGGGGGGCTCGGCGGACCCTCGTCGGCTCTCGTCTGAGCTGAGACGCTGTCCACAGGCAGCGCCACCAGCTCGGGTCCTCCTGAGGGTAAGTAGTGCTTATCCTCTGTGGAGCACGGCGTGATGTGACACCCCTCCGGGCTGGACGTGGTCACCTCCCTCACCAGGGTGTCCCGGTAAAATATAGAGACATGGAGGCGGAGGTCTGGGTTGAGCACAACACAGGTGGAGGTCACACACGTGTGTATTGATGGCTGCTTCAGATATTTAATTCTCAGGGTAGTTTTCCTGCTGCCACCAGGTGGTGCTATGACTAATGCGCCCCACTGAAAAGGACCATTCTACCCCCCCCCACCGCCACCACCAGGTTTGATGGAAATCAGCTTTGTAGTTTTTGTCAGAAACCAGCTGAATGACCATCGCCACCAACGACATCATGACCACCTCTGGTGAAGCTCCTGACGCCCAAGAGGACCTGTTGGTGTACCTGAGAGCGCCTCTGCTGATCGGATGCTGGCGTCCACACTGAACGGCGAGGGCTGATTCTCCCCTGGACCGTAGGAGTAAATCGAGGCTCTGAGCTGGTATCCTACACACACACACACACACACACACACACACAAGATTACCAAAGGCAGTAATGTGTGTGTAAAACTGGCGAAGCAGGATGCTGGAACGCTGAGCGCTGTACCGTTCTCCATGGGGGGGCCCTGCCACGGCAGGCTGCGGGGGGGGCAGTGACACTGAGAGAAGGGCAGCTCAGGCAGGGACAGCTGCTCTTGACAGTAGTCCCTCCAGTCCGGGGTCGGGAGGTACTGGGACATCTGGGCGAGCGACACACAAACAATCCGTGAAACCAACTTTTCTGTGCACATGACCGTCGTGCTGCGTTCACATGCCCATCTAGAGAGTAGGACTTCTTGATAAAAGACTTCTAACATTTGTGCTTCACGTTCCACATGAGGAAGTCGTTCCCTCGCGACCTCGAGGGTCGTTCACGCCACGGTTGACAAAAACCCAGACGTCAGGAGCTCAGAGACTCCATGGAAAAGCAGCAGATCTTTTATTTCTGAATCTGGAAGAATCGATCATCAGGATAGTTGCCGATTGATTTTTCGCTGATTTGACGAGCCGATTACTCGCCGCAGTTCTGCCTGACGACTAATGTTGATTAAATACGATTTTTTTTTTTTTTTCAATATTTGTCTCAAACAAGCTGATGGGCCAGAGAGGTCCAGGTGACTGTGACAGGCGTGTTTGGCAGAAGTACACAAGTGTACTGCAGTACTTGTTGTTTCACATGTCTCGCACTCGTGTGACCTCACGTAGCGCGCACCCCCCCCCCCCCCTTCTCATTTTCATGTGTATGAAAATCACCTGAGGCTGCAGGACGGGGTAGGACGTGTGCATGGAGAAGCTCACGGGACTCAGGGGACTGTCCTCCTGTCGGGGCCCTGAATGCAACACACAGACAGAAACCTTAACTCCCAGCCGTGACTTTCCAGCGTCACTCCAGCCTTCATGTTCAGGTTTTCATGTGAGAACAAATGGAAACAGGAAAGCTGTGGTTTGGAAGCCTGCAGGCCCACAGCACCTCACCTGAGCAGCAGACGCACTTTTGTGTGAAAGTGTTTCACCTGCTGCTCTTTGGACTCTACACCTGCCGAGGCTTTGGTTCAATTTCATGACGGCTGAATGGCGTCGTTCTCTAAAAGTCAGATTTCTTGCAGTCGACCTGAGTCGGGGGTTTGCTGCTCCACTCCTTGTGAGTGTAATTTTTCAGGGCAGAGTTGGTGACCTTTTATTGAAGCCACAAAAAAAAGTTCCAGCTCTGCCCCCCTCAGGCCGCCCTAAGACATGAGCAACGTTCTAGGTGTTTGAGGTGGGACTGACTCTTCTTGGCGCCCTCTGGGATGATGCGGTAGACTTTGTAGGGGTCCGAGATGTCCAGCTGGCTTCGCTCCACAAGCTCCTCGAAGTCGTTGCTCTTGTTGAGGGCGCAGCGGAGGCGGGTCTTCCAGGTCGGCGGGTCGGGTTTGTCGATCCCCTCCCGGAACTTTCCTTTAAACAGCGCCCAGGCCTGCAGGACGGGTCACAGCGCACTGTTAGAACACTGAGGGCACGGGTTTCAGAGCTTACATGTCACCTCCCAGTTCACGAGAAGGAACCCGGTTTCAACGTGAGAAAACAAAAGTTGCAGGTTTGCAGCCTCTTCAAAGTTGAATCTGTCCCAGGAGAGGGCGAGCAGGCGACCTCAAGCTGAAGCCAACGCTTGAAGACTTGGACGGCCAGAGAACGACTCCTCGCTTCAGTGTCGAGACAAAAGCAGTGTTTGAGTTTCTGCCCAAATTTGTACCGTGATACTTTAATATTGTGACAAAAGTACTTCAGTACTCCCCAGGGATGCCTCAACAAAGAAACAAGATTGAGTCTCTTAGCAGCAGATCTCTTAACTTGTAGTTTAGGGTTTTTTAATGTTTTGAAAATACTAAAAAGAACAACAACAAAAATCCAACATGCAGAAAAATAAAGCAGTAAAAAAAAAAAAAGATTCAAACCACATTTTGGTTGAATTGGTTTTATTTAGAAATGTTAAAAAACAAAAAGGTCCGGAAGTTTTCTTTCTTTATTTTACTTTTTATTTTTATTTTTTGTTAAAAAGGAATTTCACTGAAATAAATAGAAATCAATAAATCGATGTCAGAGATATTTCTGATCGATCTTCAGGCCCGGAGAGCTTTAAATACTGAAGTCAGAAATTCAACTGGTTACACACACACACACACACATATATATATATATATATATATATATATATATATATATATGAATCATTTGATCTGGATCTCAGGGGGGGCGCATCCTCCCGCGGCGCCGTGGAGACCCCGGCGATGCGGGAGGATGCGGGTCTCGTACCTTGAACAGCGCGGCGTCCTCGTCCCGGTTGTAGTCCTGCTTCCCGGCGTGTTTCCACGGTATCCTGAAGATTGTTTTGTCGTCGTTCTCCCAAACCAGACCGGGATATTTCCCGCAGTCCACCTGGTCGATCAGCCACTGGCGCAGCTTTCCGTTCCCGCTGCTGCCGGAGCCTCCGTAGTCCAGCTCGGGGTTCATCTCTGCCGCTCGGCGTCTGCCTGTCCGTCTGTCACGCTCAAGTCTCCCACGCAGGCTCCGGTCTGCTGGAGAAACTCCTCAAGTTTTGGAATCAGTCAGAAAGTCCTCATCATCGCCGCGTGCCCGCTTAAATCCTCCCGCCCGCTTGCAGCGCGTGGTGGGGGGGGGGGGGGGGGGGGCGGAGACAGAGATGCTGCTGCTGAGGAGGAGGAAGAAGGGGGACGCACCTGCTGCCTCCCGCGAAGCTTATCAGCGCAAGACAGCGGCTGAACTCCGGTAAGACACCCGGGGAAACCCTGCTGACCCGTGACCCGCAGCCGCAGCCGCGGAGAGACGGAACAAAACAATTCTGTGAAACCGTCACGTTTACAAAAACAGCGGGAGGGTGTCGGTTCTACTAAAACACCGTCTGTGTGTGTGTGTGTGTGTGCGTGTGTGTGTGCCGGGCTCAAACTGAGGCTCAAACGCGCCATCATGACATCATCAGTTCATTTCTCTTGGTTTCTGGCTGCCGTCCAGCCGTCAGAGGTCGCGGCCACGAACCCAAACTCATCACCGTTTGATGATCGATTCAGTTTGCTTTTAGCCGCCTTTCAGCCAAAGAAGGGAGGGAAAACATCAAATATTTTCAGGTTCCACACTTGAATTCAAGGATTTTGTCGTTTTAAGTGTCGGATGGATAAACGATGCCATTTGAGCTCCGGGAAATCAAGAGTCGTTCTTTTTATTTAATTTCGTTTTTCTAGACTAAAGAATGGTGATCATTGAGGCAAACCTGTGACAATGAACACCAGAACCACGGCCAAGCCTGCGGTGAGCTCTGACTGAACAGACCAGGGAGGTTCGGCCCTCTGGGCTCACCCAGCGTGGCGAACCTTTAATTTGTTATTTGAATTTTTCACATCAACACAAACACCTCCTGATGTGATGATTCCTTGTAAGCATTGATGGTTGTGCTTTTCCTGCACCCTCATCCAGACTCGGGGACTCAGACCAGTTCCGGGGTGGCTCTCATCTTTAATTTGATGCTGAGGGCAAAAACAAAACCGTGTGACAAAAGTTTTAAAAGAGCAAAGACTACGCGTTTACATCGTTGAAGAGAGTCTGAAATACCAGCGTTACATCGTCTCTAAGGTACTTCAGAAGGAAGTAAAGTACTTGTCTGTAGTTGGGGGCTTCACTTCCTTTATTTCCATTAATCATGAAATTATCAGAGATGTTGTATTGTTACAGATGAGTGACGCAAGAGTATTCAAAGGAGGTAGTATTACTTCACCTCGATTCATTATTACATCAATATACTCCATCCACATGAATAACTACGCAGTACTCTCAGAGAGGTCACTGTCATGCATGAGTGCCTTTAATACTTCGAAGTATTTGTTGGTATTTCTGTCTTTGCTTTGATCTGAGTTCTGCACGCAGGACCTTTTTTTTTTTTTTCTTTTTTTTTAACCAAAACAAGGATTCGAGTCCGACTTCGACCGCATGAACGCGTTCTGTTCGACTGTAAAGAAATTCAGATCAAAGCATTTCCAGCAGACGTTTTCTCGTCTCTTCTTTCTGTAACCTCGGGGGGGGGGGGGCGTTGCCAACACACACACACACACACACACACACACACAAACACACACACACACACACGTATTCACTCTGGAACAAAAGTGCGAGCTACAGTTTAGGTGGACGTTACAAAACAAGTCTCTTCTTGGACCGAGCGTAAGAACACAAAAGTACCTTCTCCACTCTGACAAAGTAATAATTATACTGCTTCTGATGCAGTTTTACTGCAGGGTTCTTCAGCTTCCAGTGTGTCTGCGGAACCCAGTGCTCTCATGTGAAGCCAGAGCAACAGCACAACTCAACTAGACGTATAAAGTGCGCTCCCACTCTTGGACTTTATGCACATTTCTCATTTCTCTGGCGTCACGCTTGACTGGCCTTGCGTGACGTATGGAGGGTTTCAACGTGTCGTGTTGAGGCGACTCAGGGTGACTTCTTTAATAAAACCACAGGGCTGCTGCCAGCTCTGCAACTATCCGTGCAGCTCATCCTGAAAGGTTCTGAGTCGATGCTCCACACGTCTGGGAGTCAAAACAACAACAACAAAACAGGCTAAATTAGCTCCAGACAATGAAAACCAGGCTCCGTATTTGCTCAGAGTGGAAAAAGTGTAACTGCTGCGGCCGAATTTGGGCAGAACATAGACAGGGTGCTAGCAAAAACTAGCTAACAGGCTACGAGTGAGCTAACAGGCTACTGTCTCCATCTGGACAGTTGTCAAAAAAACAAATTAGCCTCTTAAACTTGGCTAATTAGCTGGTGAATGGGGTTGTGTGTGTGTGTGTGTGGGGGGGGTGCACTCTGAATACTGAACAGAATGATGGACTCCAGGTTAGAGGGCTGCCGGGAGTCCAGGGCTCTTTCCAAGGGTAATGGAAAGATGATGTGGTCGTCAACAAACAAAACTTTCTTGGAACTTTTTCTGAAAGTTTTCGAGTCACAGGATGGGGAGAGAAGTGTTGCAGGCGGGAAACGACAACTATCGGTGGCAGGAAAAGCTACCTGTACGGAGGACTTGGTTTCCCCGTGGGACGAGAAAAGCACAAAATCAGTGAGCGTCTGTTGTTGTGCAGGTGTGAAAGGTGACAGAGCAGCGGCGGCTGCACCTGCTGTTCATGTTCAGGTTGCTTCGAACTCTGGCACTCTGGGTCGCACAGCCTGCGGTGTGGCAGCACAGCCACATGAAGTTCTGCTCTTCCTTCTGACGGCGGCGCGATGGCACCTGACGACAGAGCGCCACAGTTTGAAGCTTGAGGCCAAGGACCAGGCCGCCGTGTTTGACGAGTTGAAATGAGAACAGCGGCGGCGGGTGGGCGGCCATGCCCTCTGCGCTCACGTGCCACTAGTGGACAGAGCGCACGTGTTGCCGGTGGGTAAAGCGCCACTGTTGCCGTTGGATTTGCGAGTCAACAGAGCTCCGACTTCCTCCTCGTCACTGAAGTAGTACTTCCCGTAGCGCTCCTTCCACCAGGCCCGGTACTGGAAGAGGAGAGTAGACAGATGATGAGGGTTGAAGCCGAAATGCAATGGTTAGCGGTGCTAAGCTAACGTTAGCCTATGAAGGAACTACAGCACAGTCACATGACCTTGACATCACCACTACTAAGCTCAAGGCTTCCTGATTTGAGCTGTAATGACCTTCGCACCCTCTAGGGTCTCGTTAGCCACGTTAGCAGGATGTTCACTGATGCTAACTCATTTCTGGGTTTGAAGACTCAATCCTGCGCCATTTTGTTGCCGAGCAGTCTCACCTGTGGGGTGTGGTTCTGTAGGTATGACATCAGCGTGGTGTTGCTCACCTCCGTCAGCTCTGAGTTTTCAAACTCCTCCAGCTGCCGTAGGAAGCCCAGGTTGGGTCCGGCACAGGGCCTGGCTGCCCTCACCGCCGCCAGAGACTCCACCCAGCCGCGGCCAGTCACCGTCATGATGTAGGCCACCACCAGGGTCACGCTGCGGGACACGCCTGCCACACTGAGAGCACACAGCAGGTCAGCTGCTGGTCACATGTCCAGGAAGCTTCTGGATGTACAGTTTTAAACATGCAACTGTCGCCGCCGTTGTCCAAGTGTTCCACTTAGCAGCTGGACTTCTTTTGCCGAACTCTGACACGACCGTGACCTGGAGGACTCAGAACCTTGACCGACACGCACCGGTTCTTTATGACGAAGACAGCGAGACGCCAGGAATCCCCAATGATGACATCATACTGACACCAGGTGCTCTGATACGGCAGTGGTCGTTTTAATACGGTGGAACAAAAGGAGTGCTCAGGGCTCGTTTGAAAAGATGAAGCCAGTGGGAAAAGATTCACGTGAGAAGTACAAATATTCATTGAAATACAGGAAGGAGTGATGTCAGAGTGGCAGCCACGATTCATCAATGTGTTCTTGAGATGAAGAACGTGAAACGGGCCACTGTTCTTTCTTCCCCTGCTCACCAGTGGACGAGGCATCCTTCCCCCTTCAGCCGGGACTCGTGGATGAACATGATGCTGTCCCGGAAGTACTGGACCCTGACGGAACCAGACGGAAGCAGATGGAACCAGATAGAACCAGACGGTCAGAAGCACTCAGTTCACACAGAAAAATAAAATATTATTTAAATATGTAGGGAAAAGGAAAAAAAAAAAAAATTTAAAGAATATATTTAAATATATATAAGAATATATATTTTTCCATGTGAATGAATTTATTAACATTCATAACTGTGTCTGCTTTAATTTCATAAACTGTTATGTTTTTCAATGTTTTTGTTTTTTGAGGTTTATTTTTGTTTGTTTTGTCTCTTGGTTGATTTGAATCCAACAATCTCTGTATTTGATGGGGGGGGGGGAATCCGTCCGTTAAATTTTGGCATTTAGTTGTGAGTTTGTACTTTTGAGAAACGTGATAAATGCGCTCAGTGGGTGAGGAGCTTCTTGTCGTCGGTGTCCTGTGACTGTGGCTATCTTGTTATTCTTCGTGGTGTTTTTACATTTTCATCCGTTTATCTTGAGGTTACATTAAAAATGCTGTGAATATTTGTATTCTTCTCTTAAATGTGTTTTTCAGTTATTGTAGGTTTTCTTTTAGTCAACTTAGTATTTTTTAGTGATGTAAATTCATATTTATCGCATCTCAAGTCTGTCAAAAAAAATACCCAGAAATCCAGACAGAATGTTCACTCGATGCCACCCGTGTTTAATATTTTTTACAATTAAAACTCATTTCCCTTGGAGCCAAGGTGATGAAATCAAAATGAGTGTGCACCTATTACAGTACTTATGGTAAATGGTATAAATACATTCCCCTGATGCTGATGTGATTAGTTTTAAAACAAGTTGACATTATATGATATTTGTATTTGTACTTGATGAGGATTTTTTTTTGTTAAAGTCACGTCTCTTTATCAGCCCACACGTCAGATATTTTCTGGTCTGATATGGACTCATCAGACCGACGTTCGTGTATTAAAATATCCGCTGATACTGACGGCGGGGCTACAATATCGTGCTTTACCAGTAAATGTTTGCGAAGTACTCACAGGTTTTGTTTGGAGTGGTCAGCAGCGGATATGCACAGGTACGTCATGTCCTGTTGGGGGCGAAAGGAACAGCTGAGACAATAAATAATTTCACAATAAAAGATCTGCTGGAGTGAGGACGATTACGTTTGAAGACCAAACTGCAGGGAAGGTCTTTGCTCAGTCAGGTCACCTGTTCAACCCACTTCCTGTTTTGTGGTGGAAGGGAGGGTCCCCGAAACCTTGCCCCGCTGACACTGCCTCAGCGCTGGCGTTGGTGCTCGTGGCATAACGGTGCGTGTGTGCGTGCGTGCGTGCGTGCGTGCGTGCGTGTGTGTGTGTGTGTGTGCTTGCTCTGTGCACCTGGCAGCTGATGGTGCTTGTGTGGCCCCATGCAGAAACCACCTCGTCCCATATTGACTTCGCTGCTGTAAAAGCCCCTGAGCCCTCTGGGACACACTGAGCTCTGGAAGGACTCCAGACTGGTTAGTTCACACACGCAAAACCCAGTCATACCAGTATACACACACACACACACACACACACACACACACACACACGTACTGCAGGAGCACACGCCTTCAGTCTTGTTGTCATAATCACAACTTTTGACATCGAGAGTCATGACCTCCAGTGTTGGTGATTCTGTTTGTGGAGCACAGCAGAGAAACGGTTCGCGTTTACTTCACCGCAAAAATGTCGACGCTGAGATTTTAAACCGGACGCCTCCGTTCTAGACGGCGACACGTCCGACCTGAGAGACTTGCTGGTTGTAAATTCTGCCTTCCGCTCTTCCAAGAACTCAGTCAGTCGGAAGGGTGACTGGTAGTTATGCAAATGAGCGTCCCATCTGGCCATTTGGACCTGAGTCATCGTTTTACCACAGAACTCAGAAAAGCTGCATCATACATCGGCTTGAAGACACCAGAGGAAAGACTGAGGAGCGGACACTCTTCATGTATGACATACACACAATACATCCATATATGTATAAATAAATATTACTACACTACAAGCAGAACTACTGCTGCTGAAGATACTTCACTCCTTCTGGGGTGCAGATGTTTAGTGATTTATAACGCAGGTAAACGTCAGACTCTTCCCAGGCACGATGTCATCAGTGGTGAGATTTAACGCTGTCAGACCCCAACAGTCAAGTCTCAAGCCTGTCGAGGTGGATGATCAAAGTTCTACAGATTCATTCTCTGATGGGGTTTTGTGTTTTCTTTTTCTTTTTCTACCCGAGCCAGGTCACACGGCAGTGATGACATCACCTCCATAGAAGGTGAGTAACATGCCGAATGCACGCCGGGGACGAAGGTGGGTACCTGGGATCGGACAGAAGCTCAGGTGTTGGAATCAGGTGGGAAGCAAAGGACAGAATCGAACGTCCTAACGAAAAAAAAAGTACTAGAAGCCGCCCAAAGAAATACTCAGTTCCAGAGGTGTGAGTAGTTGGAGAGCGACAGACATCCATGCTCAGGGTGAGGGTGTGTATTTACCTGCGCGCCCACGTGTGTGTGTGTGTGTGTGTACACATATATTAGCGCGTATATAAATATTGGCACATCTCTACAGTCTCAGGCTTGATTTCAAACCCAAAACCTTTTAAAAGTTTTGGTGGTTGACCAGTTTGGGTAGTGATACCGTCGCACAAGTTGCTGTTTCTCTTAGCTGCCATGAAAGGTATTGCGGCGCCGCCGTCGGAGAAAGTGCACAGGAATCTCTGTTGGTGATCGCTTTCAACGAGCTGAGAGTTGTGAAAGTGGACAACCAAGTCAAGTTCCAGATTTGCGGCGGCGAGTGAAACGGGGTCGATTCCCGGTACGTTCACGGAGAAAGTTGAACCACGTGACTTGTCCTCCGATAACTCGTTGTTTTTTTGAGCCACGTTCTCCCTTTCAGCCCAGCAGGTTCTCGCAGCAGAACCCCGCACTTGCGAGTTCACCGTCTCACAAAGGCCCGGGGAGCTCATCTTCAACGCTCTTTTGCAAACAAATCGCCGTTTCTAAATCC
The DNA here is from genome assembly GCF_037954235.1 of Aulostomus chinensis. Classification (NCBI taxonomy): domain Eukaryota; kingdom Metazoa; phylum Chordata; class Actinopteri; order Syngnathiformes; family Aulostomidae; genus Aulostomus; species Aulostomus chinensis. The sequence goes on along the minus strand of NC_141333.1, from coordinate 2,479,895 downwards.
AGCAGGCGTCCAGTTTCAAGACTTTAGGGAGCTGAAAGCGTCCCGTGTGAAAAAATCTCCTGACAGAACGTCACAGTTCATCTGCGTCGCAGCTGCACGCCTGAGGCGGCGGCGGCGGCGGCGGCGGCTTCATGTCCACGTATTCAGCAGGATATCAAAGCAGGTGAATTCCAGGTCTTGTGATTGAAACAAAAGAGACTGAGCAAGATTGAAAACAGCTCATTTATGACTCTCACTTCTTTTGAAAAAGTTTCTGCAGCCTTTGATTGCAGTCGGCCTTCTGTGTCAAGTATCCTGTTTAACCACAAACGCTGGGGCGGCGCGGCTCAGAGGTGGCGTGGTCGCCTAGCAACCGAAGGGTCGCTGGTTCAATCCTCACTTCCCCCTTGTGTCCACGTCCAAGTGTCCTTGAGCAAGACACTGAACCCCTAACTGCTCCTGATGGCCCTGCGCCAGCCTGGCGACCCGTCCAGGGTGAACCCCGCCCCTCGCCCTGTCTCAGCTGGGATAGGCGGTATAGAAAATGGACGGATGGATGGAACACAAACACAAGACGGAGAACCCTGCTGACGCTTGGAGGGCCAGTTTAAGCTAGAAAAGATCCGCATAAATAAAATAAAACACAGTGAAAACTGGAGATGGAAATAATCTGTGAGCTCATCACTTGAGAGGCAAACGAGGTTGAGAGAAAAAGAAATGGTTCCGTGTTTATTTGGGGGAATAAAGAGCCCTTAAAATGTCGGGTTTCAGCCTCTGGAATTTGAGCATGTGTTCTTCTTTTTTTCTTGTTTTTGTAAGAAAGAATAACAAGTGTGGGGGTTAAAGGACCGTTCATCTTTCTGATTAAACGAATCAGGTCATGGGCCAATTAGTTACTGATTCAATCAGGAAAAAGTCAGTGTTGCACCTTTTACACTGTCAGACTGAGTACAGCGGAGACCGTGGGGCGGGGGGGGGGGGGGGGGGGGGCTTCAAGGCCAAACTGGTGTCAGGGTCAAGGGGTCAAGTGAAGTCATAAGACTTAAAGGAAAGATGCCTCACCTCCAGAACAGGAGCTGCCGTGTCGTGGATGGACAGGATGTGGGTGATGTTGTGTTGGGCCAGCAGATCCCTGTCACGTGCGTCTGCGGATCACGAAGAATCACACGCGTTCCCTCTCATCACAAATGACCTCCAGCAGGTTTAGAACCCAGTAGAACATTTTCTGCCAGACAGCAGCTCCCCCCCCCCCCCCCCCCCCCAATGTCTCTGAGGCAAATGTGGCCTCATGGTTTAAAACATTCACCCCTGTTTTGAACTGAAAGAAAAACCGGAAAACCAATGTTTCTAAAACAGTCCAGCAGCTTGGCCCAAAGCAAGAAACAGTAATTGTTTTAATCAAATTTTGTTCTTTAAAAGGAAGCCAAATGTTTTCTACCTTGGACAGATGTGCCCTGAGCATGTTTTCTCATGCTTTGCAAGTTTTGCAGGTTGCTCAAAATGCCACCCGTAGCTTGCAAGACCAAGAAGAGTTGAAACCACTGGACCCCCATGAGCACCTTTGAGAAAGTCTCACATGAGGTTTGAAATCAACTGTTTGACAGAAATGTCACTTAAAAACCTTAAATTTGATATATCTTGATACATGTGTGTTCATAGCGGCTGGACAGTCGTGAGAGTACATCTTTACATCTGGGAAAAAACAAACAAATAACGTTTAGCTGGTTGATAAGCGGTGAAAGACCAGAAAGCATCAGTTTTAACATGACATGTATGATGACATCGAAACCTACTTGTTAAAATGCAAAATACAGCTAAAGGCATAAAAGCAGGAGAAAGAGCTGATGTCATTTAGAGTGAATGCTAGCTCAAATATCAGAACTAGCCAATTCGCTAATGCTTTAAGTTAATTTACCTCTTGAATTTGTTCATATATGTTTGATTGGATACATCTTTTTGGAGAAGAAAAAAAAAAAGAAGTCCGATTTGATTTTTTTTTATCCTCTCAAACATACTGAGCAAAGGCTGCATCGGATCATCGTGTTGAATCTTACTAAACCTCTGCTAAAGCTAAAATTAGCTTAGCGGAGTAGCACGAGCACCGCCAGCAGCAGGAAGGTGGCGAATGCAGCCCAGAGGATGAGGCCGGGCTGGGGCACAGCTGCACAGAGTGGAACCTGAGAGTTTGTAGATGTCGTGATCGTACTGGCACGACAAATGAGTTCTGGATGCGGAGTCTAGTCGAGGGACACTGGTGCCATGGCCTTAGCCTCGTGGTTGTCACTGTCATCACCGAAGAGAAAAGCTCCTCAACTTTGGAAGTTATAATCCAAAAACTGACAAAAGAGCGTATTGAACCAAAACCATAATCTTTCCTTAAATATAATAAATCTGTCCCTAAAACCACACCCCCCCCCCCTCCAAAAAAAAAACTCTTTAAGCAGTGCTTTAGCATCCTTTTGCAGGGTAGCTAGTGTTAGCCAGTAGCCAACTGTTAGCCTTTCACTCAAATCTGTTGGGTTACTTTTTATTTTGGTTATAAATCAGCTTCCCCCCACTTTTAGGGTTAGACTCAATAAAACCAACATATCAGTGATTGTTTCTTTTCCCAGCAGTGACCACATTTGTGCCTGAACCTCTCCAGGGCTTAAAATATAGCACCTACTAGCCTCTGTTAGCTTGATGTTAGCACTGATGTGTCTTAGCCTGTGTATGAGCCATCTGCCACAGGTGTCGCTTTGCCCTGATCTCTGCTTCCCAGGTGTTCTTGATCTCAGATCAAAAGTGTATTTTATACGTTAGTTAAGGATAAATGTTGGGAAATTATCAAAATATATTCACATGAACAGATGTACAAATTTAGATTTTCTTGAACCAAATTTTTTTTTAAAAAAAAGCTCAGAAAACTGCAAACTGCTGATGCTGAATGTCTGGTAAATGTAGAATGTCTTCTAGATTAAGATTTTTTTTTATTTTTTTGTCGGATGCCTACAATAAAACCCTACAAACTTCGGACACCTTTGGCTGCACCGTTCACCAGCAAGTCTGGAAACTCGAAGCAGTTTGAGCTCACCTCCAATAACCACAGGTACATTTTTAGAGGTGAATCTGCGCGTTTGTGTTCAAATGATCTCAATATTATTTCATTTTTGGAATTCGGTTTGTGGCGGGGAAAACACCCCCGCGCCGCGGGACATCCCCTCCCGCACAGACCCTCGTGCCCCCCCAGCGGCGCTCAAACATGTTGTGTCCTCCAGCTGCTGACAAAGATTGACACACCCACCCTCCTGCACAGAGAGGAACAAACACTGTCACTTTAAGTTTTACATCACTATTTTTAAAACGTTCTCTTTGACACCGTGACCTCTCTGTTCTGTAGAAACTGAGCCTGGTGCAACTTCTCACCACGTTCCCCTCAGCAAATGAATCGTATCCTGAAATTAAATCATTTTCTCCTCAAGTGGAGACCGGAGAGAGAGAGAGAGAGAGAGAGAGAGAGAGAGAGCGCGCTCACCTTTGAGATTCCCCAGGTAGAGGTCCGGCAGCACCTGGCGCCAGATAGAGATTCAGTGGATGTTACAGGAGAAGACAACGGTGCAGGCGAGGTTTTTATCCTTTGACTAGTTTACCTTGTTGATTCCGTTCCCCATGTCTGCTGCCTTTCTCAGCCGCTCCGACAGGACAGGAACTCACTCCCGGGGGTTGCGTCCCATCGTGTTCTCGCCCCCCAGTTATGACTTCTTTGTGTGACCCCAGAGATCGTAAAGCTCTGTGCTGCTCAGGATGATGTAATGTGACCGTGGAGCGCCCTGCATGGACGTTTATATTTAGACCAGGCGTGGGTCATGGGACCGCGGACAGGCGCATGCCAACCACGCAAAGATGGCTGAGGGTCAGAAGGCAGAGGAGAACACGTTCACCTTGGGGTCAAAGTCTGGGTGTCGCTTATCTGAGGGGGCGAACGCCGAGACACGGCACTCGCTTGCTCCCCCCGTGCTTGCGTGTCGTCACTGCGCCGTCGTGGCCTTAAATTTGGACGACAAAAAAAGATAGCAGCTGCTAAACAGCAACGCATCTCCAGTCTTTCCTTCACTACGAGGGAAGTCAGGGTTTAAACCTTGGAGTGTTGTGATGTCTTATACCTTGGTTTGGTTTTTTGGTCCTGGGTGTTTGTCCCGACTGCTCCAGAACCAGGTTTTCCCCTTGAAGGACACTTAAAGGACAGTTCGGTCCCCTGTCCAACCGCATATCAGAGGAAGTGGAGCTGGGATGGAAATGTAAAGAGACATTTCACCCAAAACAGGAGGGTCAGTCAGGACCTGCCCACCCTCCCCCACCCTGGGTGAAGTTGTTTTACCCCAAAGTAACAGCAGTGTCCCAAGTAACTGTAAGATAATAAAATAAAACCAGAAAATGCCTCCATGCTTCATCTCACTTTCTCCCAAACCTCCTACTCGCTCGCCGTCGTAGCTGCAGGCTACATGTGGCGTTTTGTTGCTGCTGTTGTTGAAAAATGTCCTTTATTCACTTCAGTTGTTTGATATTAAAGCCCAATATTGTTTATCCCTCTGGTTCGGCGCCAGACCTTCCGACTCCTACCAAACCCCGGGTCTGACGTCAACCAGCCGTCGAATCGTCTCATTTCCAGTAAATTAGCTGCTCGCCGTCGTCTTAAATGTTGTGTCACTTCTCAGTGGACATCCACTGGAATCTGGTGTATCAGTTTCCAGTAAATTCTGCTTCATCCTCCGCGCGTCGCTCTGAGGTGATGGAGGTATTTTTAGCCCGGCTTTGTTGTTGTGTGTTGTTTTCCTGTGTGTGTGGTTCGTCGTGTGTTACAGCTCAGATGCTCTGACAGGCAGACGAGCGTGGAGGCGTTTACAAAAAACAGCTTTGCTCAACAGCCGCTTCAGACAATAGAAACACTGCTCTCGTTTTAATAGACAGAGGAATCAGACGGAACATTTATTATGGGTGTGTGTGTGTGTGTGTGTGTTTGGGGGCAAAGCATGTGACATGTTTGGGGACTGAAGAGGTTCTTAAAAAGAGGAAGAGGACACAAGTTCCTCAGGAGAACTCATGAGCAGGTGTGTAAGGTGACACCCTGCAACGTTACCTTCCTGTCAGACGTGTTAAACATCAAATATCAATCAGAATCGATCAATTAGCTGATTTGGTTTATTGCCTGTCACTGAGAGAGAGCTGCTCCAGCGTTGGTCACTTTTTTCTCATAAACCCAAAATTCCACCTCAATCAACCGACTAAAGAAACTTTAGACTCAAAAACCTGAACATCTTTAATCACTCTGGACAAAGAAAATATAAAAATAATTCTTGGTTTTAAAAATGGCGAGTTTACTAGGATCTAATTATTTTTTCTATAAGTGTTCCATCATCATTATTATTATTATTATCCATCGTCATCTTCCGCTTATTCCTACATTAAGGGTCGCGGGGGGGTGGAGCCTATCCCAGCGTCTACGGGCAAGAGGCGGGTTCACCCTGGACAGGTCGCCAGTCCATCGCAGGGCCAACATACAGAGACAGACAACCATTCACACTCACATTCACACCTACGGTCAATTTAGAGTCTGGATTAACCTGGTCCCTCTTGATGTCTTTGGACTGTGGAGGAAGCTGGAGTACCAGAGAGAACCCAGCAGGAACAGGGAGAACATGGAGACTCACACAGAAAGATCCCACGCCCGAGCCGGGACTCGAACCTGGAACCTTCTTGTTGTGAGGCCACAGTGAGGACCACTGCACCACCGTGCAGCCCTTATTATTATTATTATTATTATTATTACTATTATTTGATTCAGGTAACCCGTGTTCTGCTCTCCATCCTCCGCTGCAGTAGGTGGCGGTATGTACCCTAAATTGGTTCTGCAATCCGCCATAAATCAACGAAGAAGAAGAAGTTACAACACGTTTGCTAAAAACAAACTTGGACCTGCTTCCAGGTTCAGGGTTCAGGTTCCGGGTTCCGTCTGTGCGGGGATGGCTTTGATTTTACGCGGAGGACGGAGGTTCATGCGCGGCTCTACGACGATGGCAGCGCTGCAGCTGAACTGGTGACGTGCTGGTTTTACTGGTTTTCCGTGTGTCCGCTGTACGTGTGCCTGTTTCCAGAGCTGCAGAGGGAGAAGCGGGAAACGTCGTTCCGGGTCTAGGAGGCGGTGGAACCTGGGTGGAACCCTCCTGTGGGACGGAAGGCTCGGTTGGGGAGTGGCCGCTAGATGGCGCAGTGGCTCCCAGAGAGGCGGAATGCGCTGAAAATGCAATAAAAACCCTGTAATCATGATAATTGGAAGTGTAATCGTGATTGCAGCCATTTATGATTAAAGTATCAGTCATAACCCTCACGTTGCATAATAATGAGAGAGTACAAGACTGACAGGATCCCAAGCGACGCCAGACGGAGGCATCAAATAGAAACTAACAGGTTTCTTGTGTTCTGTAGTCATAAATGAAGTAAAACAATAAACGCAATGATTTTTTTTATTGATGACGATTTAAGTGTTTGATCAAATTATGAAATATTATTTAAGTTATGATCTGACAGTTGCGTGATGATATTTTTGTGTTTTCAGGGGTGTGGAAGGAGGCTGAGGACAAAACCGACCGAGCGCCATGTTTCAGTAGCGTAGATCCGTGGTTCCCAACCTGAGGTCCGGGCCCCTCCCAGGGGTTGTGTGGGGCCGCGTCTGCTCAAACGTTTGCTAGCTGCTCTTGAAGACATTTAGGACGAACTTTTCAGATACTGCACACTCAGTAATGCTGTTATCAGGATGTACTTCTACTTCTTGGTAGAAGTACCTGTAACAGCCACTGAATACTCTGGTGGAGAGAGCAAGTATACGGGGAAATCCTGTCACTGAAGCTTCAGTAGGAGGCTGAAACTGAGTTGATGCCACGCCGAGGATCACGTCTGAGCAGCTGGTTTATGTTCTGTGTCATTCAGCTGCAGGTGAAAGCTGGTAATTAAACCGCCACCTTTCTGTTTCGCCGCAGCTCCTCCGTGGCGTCGGGGAGGCAGCGCGTCAACGGCGTGGATCTGTACTACGAGCAGACAGGCGGAGGGAAGCACGCCGTGCTTCTGCTTCCCGGCGCTCTGGGTAGATACGAAGCTACGCGTGCTGGTCTGAAGGCAGCTGGCAGCGTCTGTGCCTGGTGTCCCCTCAAAGCCCCGTTTGGTCTTTTCCGCTTCAGGAAGCACCCGGACAGATTTTGGACCTCAGTTGAAGTCTTTGAATAAGCAGCGTTTCACTGTGGTGGGCTGGGACCCCCGAGGTTATGGACGGTCGCGGCCCCCAGACAGAGACTTCCCCCCGGACTTCTTTGAGAGGGACGCGAAGGATGCAGTGGATCTGATGAAGGTATGAATAACAGGCATGAGTAACTGCAAGTTTGATTTAGAACCGATCAAATTTAAAGAACCGGTTTGAAGGATTTGGCCCGAAGGAGAACCTACGGTAGCCTGCAAGTTCCGTCTCCTCCTAAGTTTGGCTCCTCGGACAGTAAACCCTCCCTGCGGTGCTCTGAGTACTGCAGTACCGTGTACTTCTCCGCCGTACCCGTCGGTGGTCTTTTCCTTGTCTCTGGCAGGCGTTGGGCTTTGCCAGGTTCTCCCTGCTGGGCTGGAGCGACGGAGGAATCACGGCCCTCATCGCAGCTGCCAGGAACCCGGATTTGATCAACAAGATGGTGGTCTGGGGGTCCAACGCTTTCATCTCTCAGGACGACCTTGACCTTTACGACGGTAATCCGGCGCCGCTTTTCACTGTGTCGGGTTACTGCACACATGGTCATTGAGATGCTTTGTGATCGTGTGTGTGGGTGTGTGTGTGCGTTCTATGGGGCGTCCTTAGCTGTCCGTGATGTGTCCCAGTGGAGTGCCAGGATGAGGCAGCCCATGGAGGAGGTGTACGGAGCAGAAGTCTTCGCTAAGACCTGGGAGGCCTGGGTGGACGGGATCACGCAGTTCAAACACAGACCACAAGGTGATGACTCAGCACTTAAAACCGAAACACAGGAGGTTTTTTTTTGTTGTTGTTGTTTTTAGAAAATAGAACTCAAGCGCGCCCCCCCCCCCCCCCCCCAGCCACCTTCAACTCCTCCACCGATGTTTCAAGATTCAAATATTCAGCGTTTCTCATCAGAGAGTCGTAACGTTTCCAGGAAGTCCTGACTGGAATGACTGTGATAACGGAGCCAATCAGAGAGGGCGATTCCTCCCTTTAGGATTGTGGGTAGTGTAGTCACTCTCAGTGAGGTTTCAGTTAGAAAAGCTCGGCGTTGAGTTCTACAGGTGACGTCCTGTCAGCTGTTGTGATAAGAGCCTTGTGAGCGAGGCGCTGAGCGTTGATGTCTCCGTCCAGGGAGCATCTGCATGGAGCTGCTGCCCCTCGTCAGCTGCCCCACCCTCATCGTCCACGGAGAGAAAGACCCCATGGTGCCCAGCTGCCACCCGCAGTACCTGCTGAAACACGTCACAGGATCCCGGTGAGACCACAGTATCCTAGTAACTGTAGTACACTGTAGTACTGAAGATGTGTACTTTATCCTGCTTTCATCTCATTTTATTTTTTCTCCACATGTAGATTACATCTGATGCCGGAGGGAAAACACAACATCCACCTGAGGTTTGCGGAGGAATTCAACCAAGTGGTGGAAGACTTTCTGGAAGGTTGACTACACAATGAGCACAGTAAAGAGGATAAACCGAAGCTCGATCACCACCATGATTTCACCTGCACTCTCACACCAGTTTTAATACTGGATGTTTTCTCATGTATTTGCATGATTCAATCTTAATGAGGCAGTACTTTACATCCTTCTTTAATGTTTGCAGATACGTTTTCTTTAAAAATTTAAATATCACAATTAAATCACCTGCGTCACAGTTTTATTTTTCAAGTGGCTGACCTGTATTTGTCCAAGTCAGTAATTATGCTATCAGGAGCTAGCTATTTCAAGGCTAATATAACAAGGAAATGAAACCTAAATGTGTTTCCAGTTAATGCCTTATGAGCTTTAAAACTTTGGATGAGATGATTCTTTATTTTTTGTTTGTTTCTATGTCGATATTTTCAGAATTTGTTCTTCTATCGATGGTAAAAAACAAAATAAACATTTTTTTTTAAAAGGCCAGAGTTCTCGATCTTTCCCGCTGCTGCGCAGCTAAGCACCGGCTATCGATTGCTTCGGTCTGAACCCGGAAGTTGAGGTTTGTGTTTACAGCGTGTTGCTAGCTTGCACCCTGAAGTTAATAAAGAGAGAAGGAAAATGAATGAAACACAGAACGGAGCAGTGCCAGGAGCCATTTCGGTTCACAATTTTTCCGAAAAGATTTTGGAGCAGACGGTGCACTTCCATGTCATGAAGCTGAACGGCGGCTTCTTCCTCTGGGTCGGTTCGAGTCCGGTTCTGTCCAACTTGGCGGTTTCAATGAGCAGCAAATATGTAAGTTATCCCCTCCGTTGTGCTGCCTCTTGGGGGGGGGGGTCGGTGTGTTGTATTAAGTCCTGGAGGATGCGACTTCATTCTGAGGTCCAACACGAAACGCTTCCCTCCAGCAGTCACGTGATTGCTTGGTGCTTCGTTTGAAGCGGAGCCGAAAAATTACTTAACCAATTAAGTTTGTTGGCACATTACTAGAAATATAAATACGTAGGAAGCTGTTCATAATTGATCTCTCTGACATTCAGTGATTTAGGGTTAGTTTGCTTTTGTCATTCATGTCTTCAAGTGTGTCCACGAATGAAACTGTTGGTAGTGCCGAGTACTGACTGGTACTACTGCGAAAATACTACTCGCCTGCGTTGCTCCACAGTTCATCCGTAGTGTATTTAACCCTTTATTCTCAGGGGGATCGTCAGTTATGAAGGGTGAAACTGACAGTGAATCATGTAGAATGTGGTGGGCACAGCCAGTGTCCTCTTGTTGGAGGAGGTGGTGTCGTCCACCTGTCGCTTCAGGGTTCTATCACCTCCAGGAAACGTTTTCTTGACGCTCCTGCTGTGCTGCTCCTTCCTGCAGCCTGAAGCCGCTCACGACTTCTTCAGCTGCGCCACAAACCACAGGTTAAATTCTCTCCAGGGCTTGGACACAAACGCCTGAGTGGTCTACGTTCATGAGGGCGAGCAGGGATGGAGAGAGGAAGCACCTTGACCGCCCAGTCTCACTGCTGCTCTGTGTTTCCAGGACTCGATGCCACTGTCCACGTTGGTCCTGGGGGACCCGTCCAACACCGCGCCGAACTCCCTGGCCCAGAGATTAGGTAACGTTTTCATGGAGTGATTTCATCTCAGTGGGATTATTGGAGTCGACACACTCCTACAACTATGGTTTAACCCTGGTTTATGCTTCTGCGTCGCGGCGACGGCGAAGACCACGCCGCCATTGAGCATTCGAAGTTCTGTGTCGATGGAACGCGTTGCTCTGCAATTCACCGCCAAGCCGCGAGGGGGCGTGGCTGTCTTTGTATGGTTTGGGGTAGTGATGTTCGATACCACCAATTTCATTTCCGATCCGATACTGAGTAAAATTCATGCTGGTATCGGCGATACCGATCTGATACCGATACTTTGTGCAATTACACCTAATGTGTCTGGTAAATCTGAAAAAAGTAGTGTATTTCAAATCATGGCCTCACAAAAATACAAGAAATCCAAGTCATTGCTTATATATATTTCAAACTTGAGGCAGCAGCCTTCTTCTTATACAAGCCAACAGAAAAACAGAGGACACAGCCATATAAAATATATGAAAATAGTCTCAAGTTCAAGAAGAAAAGAAAACATGTAAAATAATAAACCCTGTTATTAATCCAAGATGAACTCATGCAACTATTTTTTGAAGTGTGTATTTATTTTGTTACTTTTCATAACCATATTAATTTGATCAACAGCAACAGTGCTGGGCACCGCTTAAGTTCCATATTTTTACTTGTTACCTGGATAGTGCCAGCCTGCAGCACAGAAGGACTCGGCCACAGACGTCTGTCTTGCCCTACCAGCAGCAGCACCTGAAGCTGCGCTCTCCTCCTCTGTCCGATTGACAGCAAATGCCTCATACTCTGTGTTGTGGGACAACCTCAGGTGTTTCACGAGTTTTGCTGTGTTGCCACAACTTCTGTTTCCCCACATGTATCGCACACTGCCTCTTGGCTGTTTGTGGAGCTGAAGTAGCTCCACACAGCACTCCGCTTACGCTCCGCCATTGCGAGTGAGTGAGTGACTGAGCGAGCAGCGCGTGAGCGCTGCTGTGCTTCCGCATTACGCTCTTACCCAGGCGGAAGAAAAAGTAGTTCCCACCAACTATGACATTTATCCAAGATCTCGATAGTTTAAATATTTTCCACTTTGTTCTTGTTAATGATATACATAATCTCAAATGACTGAAGTATCAAAAGGATCGATATTTTGATTTGAGAATCGATTTTAGAACCTAGAGATCTGGTATTGGAAGTATTGATATTTCAGTATCGATCCGCACATCACTAGTTTGGGGGCTCTTGACGGATTCCAAACCAAAACTATTTTCAACAGAAAGTCCAGTGCTTTTCTTTGAGCGACTGTTTGCTTTCATGAATCAAACTGTAAACTTTGAACATGTCTTCTTGTGGCCGTTTTCTTCTGGAGACGTAACACATTTGTCGACGCAACGCGTCGTCAGGATTTTTTGGAGGTGCACGTCAGGCTCCGGCGTAGAGAAGCATAAACCAGGCCTGAGGCCATGAAGTTCAGAGTAAAGTAAAAAAGAAAAGAGAGGCCTCCAAGCAGCGCCGGGGCCCAGCGTGAGCCCTTCGCATTCTTAGTCGTGTTTAATGAACTTTCACTGGGGAAACTGAACTAAATTAAACTTTCAACAGGATCTACAAAAAAAAGTTCTGGGCATTTTGGGATTTGATCGCTGCTAATAAATGTCTTGTTTCCTCAGGAACGTTTCAAAAAGTGTTGAGTCGTCAAATGTTAGATGGTAAAAGTTTGGAGTTCCGCTGAAAATGTATGGGATGTAGGTTTTCTTCCCCTTTCGTCAGAGTGAATGTCACAAACCCCGATTGTCAGACATTTTCAGTTTTGGTTGTTGTTGTGTGTCACGTGACCGAGCGAGCGCCGCTCACCTCAGGCTCCTCACTGATAAGATGGTGTGTGATGGAACGTTTGTGTCACTTTAACCCCGGGGAGGTCAACGACGAGCCGGTTCTAACCGTGGAAACTCCGAGCTGTTTCATTAAAACCGGCCTGATGGAAGTTTTGGGGGATTTGTGACTCAAATCAAGAGCTCAAGACACGACACTGCAGAAGTCAGAGGAGCGGCTGGTGATGGTTCTGAATGTTTCAGTGTGTAAACCAACCACAAAGCTGCGCAATGAACCGTGCAGCAATCAGAAAAACACATCTGACGGCCGAGGAGAGACGCGCCTCAGCCCCACGGCGGCTGATGATTGTTTGTGTTCGACAGCAAAGAAGACCAAGAAGCAGGTGTTTGTGAGCTACAGCCTCCCGGTGACCGACGCCAGCCTCTCCCTCCTGGTGGAGAACCGGATCAAAACGGAACTGGAGCTCCACCCAGAACTCTTCTGAGCCTCCGAGGTCGACCTCAGGCCCCGCCTCTCTGACACCACAGTCACCACACCAGTCACGTCACGTGATCTTTTATTGACACAATAAATTAAGTGGTTTATTATCAAAACATGTAGGCCTATGGCTTTTTGTACAAATGCATCATTAAAAAAATAACACTTAGAAAACAGCATTAGTGGTTGTTTTTCCTCTTTCTTTTTTTTTTCCCCGAGTGTTGAACTGTTGGAACGAGCAAACCTCAAGGGTGTTTGAAATATCGATACATGCCATGTAATAAATATGACTTTAAAAAAAATGGAAGATGTTTGGTTGCGATGATTCAGGAATATTAGGACAAAAGATGGTTTATTGGCTGTTTCATCTATTTAATGTGCTTATATTCTCTAAGGTGAGCGGTCGGTACATCGTCGATGGCACACGAACAAACCTTTTACGCACTCCTAAGGTTTACTTGCATCAATATACACGAGTCACATCAAGTCTATGCAGGCTGCTGCTGCTCTATTCTAGTTGTTACAAATTTTTAAAAAACTAAAGTATTGTGCTTTCTGGCTAGAGTTACAACATTACCACAGTACAGAGAACAGGGGGTGAGAGTTGGAGTGTTTGCTAGTCAAGGAGGTATTTCAAGCAACAGAATCGCCCTTGGCAACATGACAAAATAAATACTGGTTTTCTTAAATTACATTGTGTCTTCTCTGTCGAGTGAAAGGAACAGAGACGCCGTGATAAAGCCGTTTGAATGAAGATGCATCATCAGACATAGTGCGCTCTCATGTCCGTTCAACTCTCACGCGTGCTCAGCGTTCCCCGCGGCCTCTCGAGGTTACGCGCTGCCAGGGTCTCCGGCTGCTTGGCAGAGGAACGTTACAACTGTTTGTGAAACACCCTGATTGTCCATCGTCCCCGGAACTGGACGAGAAGTTAGAGAACCTCCTCTCCTCTGTGCTACATTACAGAGGTAAGACCCATGCTAGTTAGCTTAGCATAGTAAATGGGAGCGGATGGGAAGTGTTAGCGTATCCGTTGACTCAGGAAGGAAACATAACCCTCCTCCTCTTGGTTCCTTCTCACGTCCACCATCATCAGGAGCAGCAGTCACTCTTCCAGTCGTGAGGCTTTCAAGGTGCTGCGTCAAATGACTGCGCCCAGTCAGGAAAGTAGTTCCGGCCACATGTCTGATTCTTACACCACAATGTCTTGAAATTTTTAAAGGATTTTCTGACAAGTTTTATCACAACTCTCACGACATTCATGTAGGCAAAGGAAAGAGAAGTGTATTTGACGAAACTGGACCGAAGTACGCGAACACTTCCCCCTCACTACTGTTCATTGTGCTAAGCTAACTAGCGCCTAGCTGGTCTCCGTGTGTCTCATGTTGCATTCTAGGGAAACCCAGAGCTCAGCAGTGTGAACACTTAAATAATGTACCGTTTTTAGCACTTGTGTCCTATTTCTGTCACGTTCTTCGTACAGGACTCTTAGTCCTCAAAGTGTAGACATGTTGCTACGTTAAAATACGCAAACTACTGCATGGAGGTGTTATCGCTTCTGAGGTACAACCAGCGTCTCTGTCTTTGAGTCCGGCTCGCGGGACGACGGACAATAAGAGGGTTTCACAAAAAGTTGGCGTCTCTCTTTGAATCCGACAGCCATCATGCAACCACAGCTCACTCCAGAAACCAGCGCCTAGGCTGGCCTCACCTCTGAGGATAAAGTGCCACGTTGGACTTGAACCCGAGGGACCACAAATAAGAAGTAAAAAAAAAACAAATAATTTGTGCCCTTTCATGCAAAAGAGTGGTAGTGGTTTAGCCGGTCCCTGGATCTCCAACGTGTCGGCTAAAAATCACAAACACTTGATTGTGTCTCTGACATTTAGTGCAAAAATAACGTACAAAGTTAGAGGATGCAGTGAAATCCTCTGTTCAACGAGTCGGCGCCACAAACGGGGGACTCCCGTTGCTGATAGCTGGTCCGCTCCACTCTGCCTCGTCACTCGTGAAAGAGCCCACGTCAGTGCAAGAACGTCACCGCTGAAGACCTCAGTTCAATATTTTTGGCAGCTCCTGAAGGAATCATATTCACTACAAATGACACAAATCACCGTTTCACAGTTCATCCAAACAATTATTTCATCCCTTAAGAGTTTTCTGTCACAGGTTCAGTTAATTCTGGGGTGGGGTGGGAGGCTGCTGATGCTCACACTCCGTTGGCTATCGCACGGTTGCCTATCACCTCGCCGCCAGTGGCCAGGGAATAGGAGGCAGGAACCGCTGCCAGAGCGGTGGCTGCTGCTACTGTTGCTCCCCCGGTGGCTGAGAGGTGTAGCGGTGTGTCGTGGACACGGGAGTAGTCCCTGTCACTCTTGGCGAGGAGGAGGTGCTGCTCTCCGGGATGGAGCAGGGTCTGCCGGGTGAAGGTCTCTCCATCCGCCAGGCTCTCGGGCAGCGGCTGACCCCGGGGCTCAGGCAGCAGCAGCAGGCAGATGATGCACAGCAGGGTGCAGCAGGCGAAGATCACGTGATGCAGGAAGTAGCCCTTCTGGTTGTGGAGCTCCATGATGGGCGCGGTGAGCATGCCGAAGCCGGCGCTGGCCAGAACCAAACCCAGACCTCCACCCCTGGACGAAAGAGCAGTTCCCGTGTCAGTCAAGGCCTCACCACTAGATGGAGCCAGTTAGCAACTCCTGAACCAGAGCTGTGACCCACAGTTAAACATAATAGGCCAGCCCCTGAAATTTTGAGTGCACCTTTATTTTAACCTTTATGGTAAAGGCCCAGAGAACCGGCAGGGGCACGAAGTAAAAGTACAATAGGAGGTACAACTAACTACACAAAGCTACTGAGAAATCCTTCATTGAGCTTTGAGAAACAGGAATTAGCAAACTCTTGTCATTATTTACTTCCTAAATTTGTTCCTTTGTCCTTTCACGTGTGGAACTGTCACATATTTGTGGTTTTATCACCATTAATATAAGAAATTGGCCTGATTTCAATCACAAAGGTCTATGAAATATTTCCAGGGAATTCAATTAAAATGTCACAAAAACCTTTTAAAGAAAGTGAACGAAAGAACTTCTTCAGTACTGCAACAACGTTCTCTGCACTCCTGGTGAAGTTTCCATGAAAATAAATGCAGGTATTTTTATTTTGTAGATAAACTGCACAACGGGGGGAGAGCAGGCTGCGACTCAGAGCCTCAGCACAAAGGGTGTTCGTATGAAATGATAAGAGTGACGTCTGGCGGCTTCCTTGACCGAGTGTTTGTGACCACGCAGGCTCACCTGATGACAGTCGGAGTGATTTCAGCAGAGAAGAAGATGCTGAGGATGCTGACGGCGTGGGAGGAGAACATGCCGATGATGGAGAAGGCCACAGAGAATTTCCTGTTCAGCGTGTCTCGCAGGACTGAGTGGAAGAGGATGAGAAAATGTAAGTGACCCGGCCGGCAGGCGGCGGCATCCCTGAGTTTAGATGTCATGTGACGGCGGCGGCTGTACCTGTGTCGTGCCGGAGACTGTACTTCCCGATCACTGCGTTCCATCAGCGAGCGTCGGAGGATGGGAGAGAAACACCACACTAGTGAGCACAACCGCTGAGACACAAACAAGGCTGAAAATAATGACCACACACTCTGCAGATGTAGGTCACCGGGAGAGGAGATGCGGCGCTCTGCTGGCTTAACGGTGCATGTGCAGCCGCAGCGCCGTCTGCTCAGTGCCCCCCCCCCCCCCAAACTCTCAGCTCTAGCAGGAAAATGCGAGAGGAAGCTTTGTTTCCTCCTCCTGTGCTCGTTACCCAGGCTCGGTGTGAAAGCTCCGGTAAACGAGGAGAGCAGAGGAGCAGCGGCGCGCGTGCAGCACTGCGTGACGAGGGACAACGTGGGAATGTTCGTTTGATAATTATTAGTCTTTTGTTATTATTTATAGATGGAAGGTCAAGAAAATGTAGATTTAACTGCTTCGTTGCAGGGGAGGGAGGTGGCGATGCGGCGGGGTTGAGTCCAAGTACCTCGGCTGATATTTGTACTTCATCTTTTGACTGAAATCCAGTTCAAACCTGATGGTTACTCGTGATCTCTACGTACATTAAAAGTTCTCTTGTGGTACATGTACACCTCAAAAATTACTGAGGTGCAACATAAAACTTGAAATTGTTTTGCTGTTCACAAACAAACAAGGAAAACCAGCTTTTTAAAATCAAAGCCAGGAGCTCCGGTTGCGGTGACCGCAGCGGGCCCGTCTGGCTCGGCAGGCGCAGGTGACGGCGGCGCTGCGACCTGTGAGGGTCTGAGGTTCACGTCAGCACCAGCCTTCTGCTGGCAGATTTGATCTGGGAGTGAATCCGGATTGAACCCGTTCCCACTGCGGTTAAAAGCCTGATATGTTTTGGTTCTGGTGTTCATTGGGGGCGGGACTCCGGCTACGATGGCGCCCTGCTGCTGTGTCTGTTGTGTGCGGTGACTCACGGTTCAGCAAACCCAGCTGCAGAAGCGATGCCAGCGCCGTGATGATCATGAAGGTCAGCAGCCCTCCGCGTCGCCCCATCAACGCCACCATGGGGCAAAGTGCCAGGCAGGTTGCCACGGCGATGCCAGCTATCGTGTAATAGTCCGCGTGGCACAGAGCAGTGGGCTGGGCCTCGGGGTCCAACATGCTGCGGGCGAAGCAGTGGTGGATCCCATAACCCGTCAGCCTGCGCAGAGACACAAACAGCGATCAGACGGGCGTAGGGATGCCACAGATGTTGGCTTTGTCGGCGAGGCCTCGCCGCCACACTCACGAGTTGACACAGAGCACCACGATGTTCTTCCACAGGTTCCTGGTGCTCATCATCTTGACGATGCAGGTCCTCTGGGGTTTCTTGTGCAGCTCCTGCTCCAGCTCTGAAACAGCAAACACACACCTGGAGACCTTCCTCTCACCAACAGCCCCTCGGGGACTTTTAGCTCTGAAAGTTCTTCAACAGAACCAGGAGCTCCATCATCTATCGGTCTGCCGGCTCGCAGCGGCGTAGTGGGTGGGGGGCGCACGGGCGTTGCCGGTCCAGCACAGTGCTGCTTGTCTCTGAACTTTACGACCAGATGGAGGAACGTAGCTCTGTGTCGGTCCCCCACTGTGGATTTACTTATTCGTATTTTTTTACTTCTGCTTACAAATCTACATAAATAATTTCGCTGTGGTTCCTTCAGGCTCGAGAGGGGATCTGGACCAGATATCAGATGAAGGTTCTGATCCGCGTGCTGATCCAGATTCCTCACCCGAGCTCACGCTGGACCATAAAGACGAGGTGAAACACCTCGTTGGTGGCGTGTTTTTAGGAAAAGAACAATGCATCGTGATCTTGTCAGGCTTCGCTCGTCATCGTGAGTGACGGACGTCAGATTTATTGATCTTCCCGTTCAATCACGTCTGATCTTCTGTGTTTGATTGCGATCACATTTCATCATACGAACGCCCCGCCGTGTGCACGCGTGACCCGGCGTCTTTGAGGCGTTGTGTGTTGGTTGCGTGTTCATTTCATCACACATCAAGTACATCAACGCTTTGATCCTCCTGACCACAGGTGCCTCTCGACCCCCCCAGCTCGACCTATCAGACGCGCCCAGGTGTGTGTACTCCTGCCCCCTGGAGGTCAGTGTGTTGGCAAGGTTACGCAAAAATTATGAACAAATCATGAATCATATGAAAGTAATGATAACTCAGTAAATGATGGAGGATTCTTAGCACGGTGGGGCTGCTCGTCTCATGAAGGCTTGAGTTTCTCAGAACAGAACGACCGACTCGTTTTAGAAAGACGGACTCCTGGAAAGCATCACTCTTTGGGGAGCCCCTGCTGTTTACATGCATTTGCATCATGAAGTGAATAAATCAGCAGAAAGTATAAATTTGGTCGGCAGAATGACTTCATCTCTGAAGTCGTCGTCACCTGAAAGAACTCCACTGGGCTCGGTTGTCATGTCAACCTGGTTTTTCCTGGCGATGCGCAGCATCATTGCTTTGGAGCGTCTGTAGTGCTGGGTGGCCAACAACCAGCGCAGCGACTCGGGAAAAATCCTGCAGAGAAGAAAAGAGACAGAAACATAAATGGAGGGAGAAACGACAGACCAGAACAAGAGGAGACGGGGGGGGGGGGGGACGACAACAAGAGAAGAAGAGTATTGTTTGCTAGTGGGACAATGTGCTCAGAGCTGTGTGGAACTGTGTGTTTGTACAAGCCATTGCCTGGCAGCTCAGCACCAGAAGAATCTGCCCCCCCCTGCAGTGGATTTCCTCAGAGGGCGGGACTCACCAGACGTAGGGCAGCATCAAAACGAAAGGGCTTATTATTACAATCTGCAGGACCTGCCAGTCATCCCGGTGCGGCCAATTGCGGCAGAGAGCGGCCACCCCTGGCATCAGTAGCTGCCCGCCCACCGTCAGAAAACTGGCCACCATGGTCATGGAGAACCGCCAGCCAGGCAAACACAGCTCAACCCCTGAAGTCAAGAGAGGGAGAGGGAGATTTAGCGTCCAGGAGTGGAGACGTGAAGCTGCGTGAGATCATTAACGGAGTCATAATGGCCTGGAGGGGGGAGGTTCCCTCCATGGCCGCCCCCCGTATTGAGTTTCCTCTCTGAATTATTGAGGATTCCTATCAGTGGTCCGACCCCCCCCCCCCCCCCCCCCCCCGAGACCCCACGAGTTTAACACCCGAGCACATTAAGAACTTAGCAGGGAAAGCCTTCTGAGTGAGTTCCCCTCCTTCTTGTAACGTGGTACAGTCCAGATGGCCTGGTCCATATGGCAAGGTCTTTTTGAAGGTGACCATTGTGGGTGTGAGGAGGAGGGGGAGGAGAAGGAGGGGGGGCGGGAGGCTCTCTAACCTGGGCTGGTGTACTGTCACTTCTTATGGTGGAAATGAGAGAAAGAGAAGGAGGAAAGGCAACAGGAGGGAGGGAATTAAATCGGAAGAGAGGACCGGAATACAAATGACTTCTCCCTCTGAAGGACATGAGAGAGTCCCTCCATTCATCGGTGGAACCTCCCAAAGAATAATAATGGAGAGAGAGAGGGAGAGAGAAGGGGAGAGGAAGATGTGGAGATAAGAGGACGAGTAGAAAACGATTCAGTTAGAGCTCAAGACAGGAGGTCAAAATGAAGGCATTAATGGAGAGACCCCCCCCCCCCCCCCCCCCGTGTTCCACAACAGACGAGGGGACTCACATCGAGCGTGAGCGCCGTCCGTCTGTCCTTCATCCGGCAGCGGAACAAATATATTGACCTTTTACTGTGAGGTAGAGGTAGTACTGCCATATTGATAAAAATACTCTGTAGCAGTCCAGAGTACCATGTAAAGGAGTAAAGGAGGAGCACTTTTAGGAGTCCAGAGTAAATGAATGCAGTTTTAATGAGCGCCGTGTTCTTATACATGCATTATGCATCATTAATACTGCAGCTGGCAGTATTCTCATGTTATCGAGCGTCTATGATGTGGAGCGATTTAACAAACATGGTGGAGTTTATTCCTCGGCGCCAGCGACAGCTGGGACCTGGAGGACTTCTGTTTTGAAGTTTTTCCATCTGTACTGTACATCCTGTACTCGTTACTGAGACGTCGCCGGGCAAAGTTCCTCGCATTTGGTTCAGAGTTCCACTGCGACCCGAGAGAAGAACCGATGAAGGTTCCTGTGGTCAAAGGACAAGGACGCGTCTCGGATGCATTCACCTGCAATGTGGTATTTCTAGGCTCAATGAATATGCGGTACTAGTACATACAGTATTAACTCTTTCTCCGCCACTGACTAGAACTCCTGGCAGTCGGTGTTGTCAGTGTGTTAGGAGGAAAATCACAGTTTGTTTGTGTAATTTCACTATAAAAGTAGCTCTCAAATACTGCAGTGGAGCGGACGGCAGCACTCAGAGTACCTCATAACTGTGCTGAGTTTACAGTACATGTGGGGAGAAGGAGACAGAAGAGCCTGGCAGGAGGGCAATAAGATGAAAATGCTGTGTTAATATGCTAAAATGTGTGTGTTATTATTAATTATTCATACTTGAGGTAGCGAACAGAAGTGAAACAGGAAGTTACTGGAGTAAATGATCACCGGTAAATATGAAGTCAGTGCAGCAGTGCTGTGGTTGCTGACCGTTTCAAGTCAAAGTCCTGTTGTTAATGTGGCGTTCAAGTACAAAGTACTACTTCAATGAGTGTACTGAGCGACAGACTCCAGAAATTAACTGCACCTTGGCAGAGGCGGCGCATCCCAAACTGAGCCGAGGAACAAAAAACAATCCTCACCTCCCTTGAGAGGCGTCTGATGCTGCCGGCTCTCACTCACACACACAGACACACACACACACAGACACACACACACACAGACACACACACAGACACACACACACACAGACACACACACACACACACAGACACACACACACGGTGGCAAAGACCTTTTGTTCCAGCGGAGTGGTAGAATGGCTCTCCTTGTGCTGATTATCTCATGCCCCCCTGTGGGCTGCCCCCCCCCCCCCACTCTTCCCTCTTGCTCATCAGCACTGAAGTGGCTCTCCCTCTGTCAGCCACCATCCCCCACCTCCCCCCCTCCCTCTTTACCCCCGTCCTCCACTGTCTTTACATCTGAACAGTTGCTCGAAACAAGAACTACAGTGGCAGGACGGCAGACAAAGAGAGGCACAACCCAGAGTCGCCGATCTCTGCTGATGGGCGGCTGACAGGCCCCCCCCCCCCCGCCCACTGTGGGTGGTTCGCTACACTTGCCCGGGGCAGGGGAGCTGAGGGGGAACGGCCATCAGATCTATGACAGCACCACTGAGAACCACCATGAGTGTGTGATGTTGATGGATGCACTAATGAAGTACTGTGTTACTGCACTTCACAAGAGTTTCTGGTATTTGTACTTCAGTAATTAGTTTTCTGGCGATGTTGTACTTCTGCCTCCTACACTGTACTGCCTGTATGTGTACTCTCTGTTGGTTCCACTTCTGCAGTACAGTATGTCACTTTACCACAAAGAGGTTGTATTGAAGCAGGTCTCTATAGCAACGGATTTTCATCAGGCTAGCTGGAGGGGGGAGGGGAATGGGCCCATGAGGACCGACCCGTTACAGCACCGCCTGGTGGCAACAGGAAGTTGCGTTGTTAAACACTGATAGCCTCCTCTCAGGTGTGGTCAGAACCTCCTTCAGAACTCACGGTTACCGTGGCGATGAGGCGGCCATATTTGATATTTGATCATCGAACAGGAAACTGAGGGAGCTGGACCCCACAGTGTCAGATCTCTGATGAGAGTCCAGGCCTGAAGGCAGCGGTGCTCGGCACATCGGGTACAAACACTTGTGCTGCTGTGAATCAGGACTTGTTCCCCTGACTTGAAACTTGTTCTGACAAACTTGGATTTGCCCCAGAAGACTTGAGATCAGTTCAGGTTTGGGACACGTTTGTACTTGCCGCGATCCCGGCTGACCGCAGCTGCCGTCGCCAGACCTTCCAGAGCCACGCTCTGTGGTGCTCAGGAAGCGGCGCTGCGGCGCTGTAGCTTCTTAATCCTGACATTTGCACAGACCCAAAGGAATGAGGCTGCATTTGCTTTCCCACCAGCGAGACAAGGTTAACATCTTTGCCTCTTCCTCTCTTTGTCTGTGTGAGCTCATGGAAGAGACACGCAGCTCCTGGAGTTCTGCACGCCGGCGTGTTGTCATGAGCCGGAGGTGGAGGAGGGACGGCTGCTGACTCAGCTGGGGACACAGACTCAGCCTGCTGATTCTCTCTGATACGTTTCTACTAAATCACCTACGACGCAGAGTGACTCGTAACAGTTCAAGCAGAATCAGACGCTGTCGTGTCCTCCATCACACGGGCGTTTGTCACTGAGTGTTGTATCTCCGGCTTGTTTACAGTCTTTGGTAGTTGTAGTCAAAGCAGCACGGAGGACGGTGGCTGTATTTCTGTTGTATGTTTAGCTGCAGTCTGTTTTCCAAACTCAGAAGCGGCTGAGTGACGCTGCAGCGCCGCCGCAGTTGAATCTGTGACTGAGATCGGCGGTCGGCGGGAGACACCCGTGTAGACGGCAGGCTCGTTTGACGTGGGACTGAACGCAGGTGAAAGATTTTCCCTTTGCAGAAAACCTCTGTGAGTCGGTGGGTGTCAGCAGGACGTTCAGCTTGAGGCAACGAAGCACCGGCTTTGCAGACGTAAACGAGAGACGAGATTTTAAACTGGCTGCTGTGGAGAAGTTGATTGTAAACTTTTGGTCCTGAGTCTTGTAATCTGACGCTTTGTTTCAGCCGATACTTTGGGTTCGGTCAATTAAAACATCAAACTAAGAGAAAAGCAAGTACCAGGAGAAGTGCTCTAACTGCTCCCACTGGGCAGACCTCTAAATGATCCACTAATAAATCCGTCCAGAACGGGCGCCACACACAAATACACACACACACACACACACACACACACACGGCGACACGTTTACATGAGCAGGACGCGCTGGAGCTTCTGCTGCCAGCTTCGGTGGACTTGATTATTCGCTGCATGCTGGAGCGAGATAACCACACGATGAGAAAATGAGCGAGTGAGGGTGGGTTAATAATGAAATGGTATTGAGTGGGGGGAGGGGTGGAGGGGGATGAATGGGCACGGGAGCAGCAAGGGAAGCAGGGAGCGAAAATGGAAAAGGGTCTGATGGATTTAGAAGCAGAAATTCAGTGTGTTTCTTTGGCAGGAGGTGGAGGAGCAGGCAGGCAGGAAGAGCAGTTCAGCAGCACAATGGCGCGTATGACACAAACGCACACGTGCCGTTTCCACACAATCCTCCTGAAGCCGCTCCCGGTGGTTTTATGTTTCTGATCTGCTTCCTCCTGCTGAGCGCTCAGCTGCAAATGCAACACTGGAAAAACACCCCAACATCCCTCTGTCAAGGTGAACGGTCAAGCGTGGCAATTCCTGTCCCCACCAGGTGGCGCTATGACTATTCTGGCCCTCTCACATTTAGCGAAAATCTGCATCTTAGGTTTTAGCGTAATCCTACTGGCGGGAACACGTCTCAGAGGTTAAATCACCGGCTCTCATCTTTTATTTACGCTGACATCCATCTCCCAACACGCACTCAAGCAGCGCAGCGAGATCAAGGACCGGTCCTGACTGACTGGGCTGAGACGCACGACTCCAACTGATCCCACGGCGTCCCTGCTGCAGCGGGGAGATACGGTTCTGAGGGGCTTCGCTCCACCGTCCACTGCTGAGGAAACATTAAAGGGAGACGGCGGTTCATTGCAGCTACGTTTTGTGGCTTTGGCCCCTCGCGTCTGCTGGTGCGAGGAATCGCTGCGATATGAAAATGTCCAGCCGGCTCAAACAGAGGGCACCCAAAATCAGTGTCCCTTTAGCACAGGAGGCCTGGGGGGTCAGACTGATCAGCTGAAGCCCCTCTCCCCAAAAAAACCTGCCACCAGTTGCTTTCCACAGGTTTAATAAGCACCGGGTCCCGGGTCAGGTGACCCTGCAGTGGACTCGGCGGCGCTGATTGTTGAGGTTGTTCATTTGTTTCTGGTCGTAGCTTCGGTAGCAAGAACTCCTAACAAGCGGAAGGCGTCAGGTCAGGAGAAATCTCTGACTGGGTGTCCACTTTGTATCCGCAAAAAAATAAAATTTAGTGTTTCCTTGCAGCCCTGGAGGATGATGCACACGATACTGGTTATTCTACGTGTTTTCTTACTGTTAATGGGATGGCGGCGGCTGTTAGCTGCTGTCATTGTGTGAATTCACATCAAAGTCTTTTTCTCCGAGTGAGAGTGTGTGTGTGTGTGTGTTCCTCTACACCTCACACACACACTCTCTAGAAACACCTTTTTTTCCGCTGAACTTCAAAGTGCAGGCAGACAATCTGGCCTCTCCCACATGGAGACACACACCGCACACGTACTTCTCTCCGTCACCGTCACTGCTGAATACACACCGAGTTAAAATAAAACGAAAAACAAAACCCTGAAGCTTCCCTGGACCAGGGAGTGTATTTAAGGTGACGTCCAAATGGCTGGAACAGCAACTCATGAGACAGAGACAAATTCTGAGCGTCATGAGTTGAAACAGAATTTTAGTGGAGATTCGTCAGCCCACAAACAAACAGACGGGTCTTTGTTGGCGGGCCTGAGATCTTCAGGTTTTTCAGCAAGTTGTGATGAATCCAACTTGGCTCCACATAATACAGACAAGGAGAAGAACTTTTGCCCATTTTAACAGTATAATTTGGTAGGTTTTTTTTTTCAGCTGCTACTAATAAATCTCCAGAAAGCCACACTTAACCAGAATATAATTCAATGATGCTAATGGGGCTAACGATGGATATGTTACATGGGATACACGTGGAGGGAAAGACAGGTTTCATTTTTTTTCAAAAACGGAAGATAAAACACCTGACAAAGACCAGAAAAACCCTTCAGGGAATGTCTAGAAGAAAATACCGCAGTATCTTATCTGGATCTGTTCTTCACGTTGAGGCGTGTTTCTCTAACATTGTCACAAACATGCGTGCTTGAAAACGTACTTGAAAAAGGAGAGGAGAACGCTTCAGTTTGTATGTTATGTGATGAATAACTCTGAAGTCGGATGTCGTCTCCACATAAATAACAAATATTAGCTCAAGATTAGCTAGATTGTACGGCTGAACTATGCCTGATTTTACTGAAACAAAAGTTGCTGGTTTTACTGCTTCTGTACATGTACATTTGAAGCACTTCTAATATAATAATGTCGGTGTTTAAAACTTTAATCTGTTGTATTTTTTATCGAAACAAACCCCACAATTTTCATATCTAACGTTTAGCCGTTGGCCTCTGGTGGTGAACTCTGCTGAGTCACATCATGCTAACATTAGCTGTTAGCCACATGCGTCGCCAAACAGACTTGTGTATTTGTGAATTTATTTATCGACAGAAATTTCAGTACATGAAAATGTAGCTCTCTGTTCTATGTGATTCACAATTTAACTCTTCAACCAGGCGACTAAATGCTAGCTAGGCACATGATTCTATCTTATT
This sequence comes from Aulostomus chinensis, assembly GCF_037954235.1. Lineage (NCBI taxonomy): Eukaryota > Metazoa > Chordata > Actinopteri > Syngnathiformes > Aulostomidae > Aulostomus > Aulostomus chinensis. The sequence continues at coordinate 2,454,291 of NC_141333.1, read as the reverse complement.
TTTGCCAAGCTAGCCGCGTCTCTCAGGGTAGCGATGACGGTCACCAACAATTGAACAAACTGTCATGAACTTCGTACAGATGTTAATCTTCATCGGGTGATGAGTCCTACACGATAGTCCCGTCTGCCTCGGTTGTACTTTGTGTTAATTAACAAATGTGAGCATTCATACACAGCGAAGCATCGACGTGTTAGCATTCCGACATTAGCGTTTAGCTCACAGTGCAGCAAGCACTGATTCTTGTTGAGAACTCGAGTTCTTATTTTCTCTGTTTCAGCTGCGGTTGTTGATGCCAGTATGACTCGGGTTTCCTTTGAAAGGGTGCTAATTGCAGCCGTCCTCCTGATTGTGTTGCCACTGACTCGTTATCTACTTCACGTCTATTTCTTTGTAATGACCCTGATTATCTGTGGTTATCCCGGCTCTCCCACCACAGCGCTGTCACAGTCCTCAGCCTCGAAGTCGCACCGCAAGGTTAAACCTCATCCTCCTTTACATTCACATCTCTCCGCCACCCAAAGGGCATTCGCCGCAAACCACAATATTGTTTGTGTTTGCCTTTGATCACATCGCAGATTAAACTCTCAGCCGTCGCTGGGCAGACGGCTCTGGGCGTCCATTTTGTTTGTTTGTTTTTAGAAGCACTTTAGCCGAGATTTATCAAGAACCCCCCGCCGAGAGGGATGAAAACCCGCCTCACCAGCCAGTCTCACAGCCTGCCCCCGCTCCACGCATAATGTATGACTAATCTCTCACTGGCCTGAAAGAGGGAGGACGGTGTGAGAGAGAGGGGGATGAAGCTGTGGGCTGAGGACATTCTCAGGAGAAATGAAAACACTATCAGTCAGTAATGTTTCATTTTAAACGCGTTGGCCTGTTTGTGACTCTTCTGTGGTGCCCCAGAGGAGACATGAAGCATTGCCCCCCCCGCAGGAACTCAGGAAAATAGCCTTTCCAGCCATTGTTTCCATTGCTGAGTCAACTCACAGTCGTAATTTTGCCATGGCTTTGATGACGTCATCACCCTTAATTGTTGGCTGATACGACATCGTAGACGAAGAGTCAGATGTGAACGCACCACTTCCCTCTGACAGGCTAACGTCAGGGGCGCTAATATGCAGCTGCTGTTGCTGTTTCTGTCATTGCTTCCCTGCCGATGCGCCTTCGATCAAAGATATGGAACCCAAAACTGCTCTTGATGAGTAGGTGGGTCATTGCATGGCACCATCAGTGTGTGTGTGTGTGTGTGTGTGTGTGTGGGGGGGGGGGGGGGGGGGCAACAACCCTAGGGGACATTTCGGAATCAATTAATTCCCAGCCACGGTACCCAGCTGATGATTGTTTTAGGTGGAATAACAACAACAATATTTCAACGTTTTCTACCATCAGGGTCGCTGGTTCGATCCTCATTGCCCCCGGTGACTATGTTGAAGTGCCCTTGAGCAAGATACTAAACCTGATGGAGCAATTAGCTCCACAGTCTTGCCCCCCCCCCCCCCCCCGTGACCCTGAACGGTTAAGCAGTACAGAAAATGAATGGATGGATGGATGGATGGATGGATGGGTGGATGGGTGGATGGATGGATGGATGGATGGATGGGTGGATGGGTCTACTTGTCAGTCCCACATTGCGAGCATCTAGAGACTCTCTACTTTTTGGGTTCTGTCACTGATCTGGAGGAGAGCGGAGAGAGAGAGAGAGAGAGAGAGGGAGAGAGGGAGGAATAAGAGCAGGCAGATGGGAGGCTTGTACTTACTGAGCACGTAGAGGGAGAGAGTGAGGCCTGCCATGCAGAAACCCTCAAAGAAGCGCAAGGTGCTGAACATGGTGACGTTGACAGAGAAGGCAACACTCAGACCAAACACCAGCATGAAGAGCACAGAGAGGATCAACACAGGGTGCCGGCCAAACCTGCGAGGCAGAGAGGAGGAGGAGAAAGACAACTGTCACAGATGAAAGGGGCCGTTCCAGTCATTGTTTCCTTCAGACCGCTGGGACTTCCCGGTTCTCATGGGGTCAGAAGGTCAGTGGGTCGGGTCAGAGCTGAGGCCCCACTGGCCTTGCACATTTCTTTACATTGTTTCCATGGTTACTGATCCTAAACACAATACAAAGACTTTCTTTTTTTTCCCACGAGGCGGCTCAGGTGGCTCTCAGGGTGCAGACGTGACCACAAAGAACCCAAGGAACTGAAAGGGTCTGTTCACGGAAAAAAGACTTTCATTCCTTCGTCGGCCCTAACAAAGGGAGCGGTTCAGCCCAGCCCGGTTCTGTTGGACTTGCACTGAGCTCAACAGCAGATTTGTTCTCTGGGCCCTGGTTACTGGGAAAACTGCCGGCCGCACAGTGAAAAGGTTTTTCTGGAGCTAATAGAGCCACTTTGTAGCCGATCAGGAGTTTGAGGTTCTGCATTGTTTGTAAACTCTTGCTGACCCGATGAGATGATGCCATCGGGTCAGTGTGCACGTCATCTTTCGCGGCGTAAAATTATGTAACCTAGTTCGTTACATAACGTGCACGGCTGAAGTTTTACAGGATATCAGTGCACTGAATGATTAAGCCTGATTGGCGTTTGCGTCTCTGGGGGCAGGTCTGACACGCAAACCGGCGTTTGATTGACACATTTCGAGCTAATCGTCAGGGACAAATTATGAAAATCTGTCAGCCGAAAACAGCGTCCCGATTATCTTGGCTGCTTACGTTCATCTTTGACCGTGTTCATCCCTTCAAAAACTCATGTCTTAGAACCGGTCCTCCTGGATTTCTCCTCAACAACCTGCTGGAAACAGGACGCGTATTTTCATACTGACCCGCCAGGCGTGTCCCGTGGCATCTATAAACATGGGACAGAACTCCTTCTCTTGCAGCACGAACACAATTCAAACGCAACAAAGAAAACAGGTTTAACTCCAGGAGATAAAACTCAAACCGCCTGCGTGATCTGAAGAGCCGTAATGTCGTCGTTTTAATCTGAAAAAAACAAATCTTTATTCCCAACCAGGCTGCACTGAAGCACAAAACAGAAAAAGAGTCGGCAGCATACCAGTCAGCCATGACACCCATCACTAGGTAGCCAAATATGGAGCCCACCAGCAACGAAAACTTGGCGATGTGCACCTTCCAGGCCGAGTCACACACCAGGTTCCACTGGAACGAGAGGCAGAGAGGAGAACGTGAGTCGTGTTCTCAGAGAAGCATCCCGGAAAATAAGATGAAAGAGAATTAAACATTGGCAGCTCATTTTAAAAAAAAAAGAAAAAAGAAGTGAACGAGACAAGAAAAGAAACACAGGCGTCTCTCGTCGCAAGTCAAACACATCCACTCCCAGCCGCCGTTTTGATAATTCATGAAGGCTGATGAGTGTGCAAATATGCGACGAATCCTCCTGAAATATTCAAATCACATGTGCATCTTGAGGGGGAAATAAAAAAGAGAGACGGACCGAGAGAGAGAGAGAACCCGATGGGACAAAAGCGAGAGCAGCAGCATGCGTGTGGTTTTTACACCACAAATCAATTGTTTTCCACTCTTTCCGCTAGGCCCACGGGTCAGTGAACACACCGCGGCGGCTCAAGGACACATGTGGAAACGAGATGCGGAGCCTATTGTGCGACGTTGGGAGTATCTGGAGGACCTGGCAGGCCAATTCAGCTGAGAGTGGAAATAATCTTCAGCAATGATTCGCCGAGCGCCCTGCTGAGCCGAAGAGGAGACAAGGATGATTATTGGTTATGAAATGGCCGTGGTGGTGAAGGAGCGCAGTCAGGATGGGTTTGTTGGACTTTCAGCACCAGCGCGTGAAAACAGACCGCGCACGCAGCTGCGGTTCCCCTCTGGTCCTGATGTCAATGTGGTTTTTACGAAACCAGCCCAGCCAGTTAATAATTACTTATTAAAATCATGTATTTTACTCAAATGCGCTGCATTGTTTATCTCCCCCAGGGACAAACAAAATGAACCCTGAATTCCCCAGTTCCTCCACTGTCGAGCAGAGACAGTCCAGGCCAGAGGAGGCGCCGATGAGTTCATGTTGTCAGTGGCGTTTGTTTGGCTCTCAGCAGGATTACACCAAAGAATAAAAGGCTGATTTTTACCAAACTTGGTGGGGAAGTTCAGGATGAACCCATAAAACTTGGGGGCAGATGAGTCGTAGCGCCACCTGGTGGTTACAGGAAGTGAGCCTGACTTCAGAATAACACTGTTTTGTCTTGGGGTGGTACATAAACTAAAAACACAAGTTTTCGCGCCGGTACGACGCCACAGCAGTTATCGGTCCTAAAACAGGATCCCGCTGCTTGCTACTTGACCCTGATTGACGTTCCCTTCTCTTGGCCTGCTGGCCAATATTGTTTTCGAGCTGAAAAGCAGAACTGATGATTGTCGGCATCAGTGGGAGGAGCTAAAGGTAGGCGACGGAAATATCTAAGAAATGGCTCCAGTCAAACGTGTCAGTAGCGGTTCAGGGTAGAGGAGGAAGTTCCTCAAGGCCCCACTGATGTCACGGCCGTGTTGGTCCAACTCGGGGATCGTGCCTTCAGTCTCCATGCGGCCTCGACTCCTCTGTCTAGCTGCTCTGTGGTTTGTCCTTCAGCTCCTACAAGGGACGTATTACTGCTCGCCTGCACAGGAATGATAATAATAATCAATGAGGTGCTTTCATCAGCGTGAGGGGAGGTCCTCTGCTGCTCCTCTGTGCTCACAGCCGGATCCATAGTTCTCCCAGCTCTGACCTCGACCTCGGCCGTGCCTCCGGGTGCTGCGCTGAACTCGCTCTGCCACTGAAGCCAAACACTGCAGAGAGACTTCAGAAGTTCCTGCTCTGCTGGGGGGGGGGGGGGGGGGGGGACTCTTGCGGCGAGAGGATTCTTGAGATTCCACTGATGCGACCCACAACTGAGCTGCCTCTGTTCCAGTCGCGGCTGTTTTCCTCGCCCGTTGTTTACTCGTTGAATCGTCGTTTAACTGATAAACTGTCAGAGTTTCTCACGACTCGTAGCGACGCCGACAAACACCAACAAACCTTAGGTTGTCTGAAGCAAACGTCTGACAGTTTACCTGAGGAAGCCATACATTGATCGATGATATTTGGAGATCAGTTTTCTTTTGATCGACTTGTTAATCAATGGGAGCAGCTGGACTTTCGCTGTAATTATACTTCTATTAATGCTGGAGCGCGACAGCGATCGTGATGGCTGCTTCAGATGGTTTAGTTCTTCATGTTTTAGTTAAATTAGCTTGAAGAACCACTGACCCACGCACCAGCAGCAGGAGCCTGATGGTGCAGTCTAACTGCTGCTTCGAGGGGGGGGGGGGGGGGGGTGAAGGTGTAGTAATGCATGTAAATCCACTCTGGTCATCAGTGCAGGGACACAGAGCCCAAGCAGCCCAGAAACTCCCTCCTGCTGGAGCCCCGTTTCACTCACAAGGACATAAATGAACCTGATGGAGAAGAACTGCTGGAGCGAGTTTGTCTGGGTGGTTAAATTTGGTTTCCCTGAACTGCACCTGTTCACTTCCACCCATGGGACAACAACACAAGTATGTGTGTATGTGTGTGTGTGTGTGTGTGTGTGTGTGTGTGTGTGTGTGTGTGTAAGAATATTTCATCTGTTTGACTTTCTTTATCACACACATTGAGCTCTGCAGCCCTGAAATCCAAACACACTCCCACATCGCCAGTGCTAATCGCGAGTTGGAGCTTAGCCACACACACACACACACACACACTCACACACACACACACACACACACACACACACTGGTATTGAGGTCAGTGGGTGAGTTGTCAGTGGTAGTATTTGTTTCAGCTTTGCTCTAAACACTGATGATGATGATGATGATGATGATGATGATGATGATGATGATGGTGAGCAGAGGCTCCTTCCCTCCCCGGGCCTTCCTGCTCCTCTCTCGTTACCTTGGTAACCACATTCTGACTCAGTCCCGTCTGCAGCTCCAGCCTCCACTCCTTGCAGGCGCACAGCGCACCGCCGTCGCCGTCTCCCTGCCACCCGGTGCCGTTGACTCTGAGCTGGAGCGCGGGCGCGCCGCCGGTGACGGTCACCGGCGGGGGCGCCGTGGTCCAGTTGCTTTCGTTGACCGAGGGCTGCACGCACGTGCCGTTGGGCTGAGCCAGGAGTAAATAATCCGAGAACTGGCTGAAGCCGATGAACAACGCCGGTATCCAGGTCAGGACCACGAGCTGCTTCTGGTGTTTCCCGAACCCCCCGAGAGACGGCAGAACCGAGCCGTCGATGCGCGGCAGCAGCCGGGGCGCCGGGGGCTCCAGCGGGGTGAAGCCGTTCTCGGGCGGGTGGTCCTGCGCCTCCGCCCGGCCGGCTGCCATCACGGCCCGGCCCCGAGCAGAGCAGCTGGGCGCAACAGCGGGTGAAGGAGCGCCCCCTCCCCACCCGCTCTGCCGCCGTCCGCGCGCGCTGCGTTAAGCCCCCCCGACACAAAGGGAGCTCAGATAAATCCTGAACGCAGCCGACAAAAGCCAAAAAGAGGGGGTCTTGGGTCTGGGCACCGGAATCACCGAACCCTCATGGCGAGGGGTCTGGAAGGGACCGGGGGTTGTCCGAGCTCCCGGGGAGGAGAGGGCGTGAGCGGAGGGGCACGCTCACCGGCGTGCGCGCTGTGTTCCATGACTTCAGCTCCCGCACCGGGACCCGTCCATGTGGAGCTGATCTGGGCCGGGCCTGAGGGTTGTACGGCAGTGGAATACGGAGCTACATCCAGGGTGGGCTCCTCTCAACATCCGCGGGTCGCGCGCCACAGGTCTCATACCTGTCCAGACGTGACCTCCCGGAGGTGCGCGTCACTCCGCTCCTCCATCTCCTCTCCTCTCTGAGGGTCGAGCTGCCGGGTTCAGGTGGAACACGCTGCTCGGGTCTGTCGCTGTCTAGTCAATGGGACACGGTGCCAAAGCGGGGCTTGGAGCAGAGAGGGGGGGGGGGGGGGCGAAACCCCGCCCCCCGGTCGCGCTATGCTCCTGATTGGAGCGTCTTCAAAGGGCGACTGCAGGCAACAATGAGCCCCTTTGTGACGCCCCTGCCCAGAGAGCGCTGATATTTACTCAGTTACTCAACCCCCCCTCATCGACTGGAGGTGATTAATAATAAAGATCAAGGGTGGAGGTATTGATCCGGGTCCTGTGAGAGCCGACGCGGGTGCTGGACGTCCCGCGGAGGGTGTTTGACGTCATAAGACTTCTTGTCTTGACCGTCACATGAACAAGCAGCAGTAGTTACAGGCTGGAGGAGACAATAGAGGGGTGGTGGGGTGATATTGCGCCTGTCAGCCGCGCGGGGGCGGCAAACCGCCACATTCCGCGCGCCCTTGCAGCACTTTCGGGAGCTGTCAATCAATCAAGCAATTAAACGACCCGAAAACACACGCGGGGAGTTGGAGGCGGGTGCCGCGAGGCCGGAGAGTGAGACGCGAGTGTGCTGAGAGTGATGCAGAAGCCCAGGGGTCCTCGAGGCAGCTGGTCTCGCCCGGGTGAGCGCGCGAGTGTGACCTTGAGATTCAATTGAGTGACAGACCGGGAGGGAGGGGGCGGGGCCTGCCGGTGCGGAGGCCAGAGGGACAAATAGATGAGACAACTTCCACCGGGGAAGGTACAAACCCGAATGTTCCCTCAATCTAAGAGTTTGGAGTTCTGTGGATGCGATTAACTCGTGGCCACGAGATGTTATTTTGATCTCTGCACATTATTGTGAAGCCAGGACACGATGAGATCCGTAGGATCCTCTTCACGTGGAGGAGGATTCATCCATCCAGAGATTTTGAAGGAAACCAAGTGGAGTCGGTGTGTGTGTGTGTGTACACACTAGTTTACCTGGCAGTTGCCTCGCCTGAATGAATGAACGCCATGCGGCTGACAGTAACAGCGAGGTGACACCTTGGGTTCAGCTCTGCTCATCTCTCACCTCCTCTTCACCCCACCTTTTCCTCCTCCTCCTCTTCACCCCTCCTCTTCCTCCTCCTCCTCTTCACCCCACCCCTCCTCCTCCTCCTCCTCAGAGGCTTGTTAAGGTTTAAGATGGAGGAGGAGAACATGCCTGTGTGTGAGTGTGTCATCTGTTACAGGCTGCCACACCCTATTATAGCACATACCAGCGCTGGCTCAGGCATTCTCACCGCCCCCCCCCCCAAAAAAAAAAACAGAATGTGCCCCCCCAGCTAGACTCACAAAAACACTGATCAACTTTAATAAATGACTTATTGACTGTTTAATTGTTGCAGGCAGCTGCTAAAAAGAAATCGTTCACAATTTATTCCCTTTATTTCTCCGATGTGTTCCGTGCGTGATTGACAGCCAGAATTTGAGCCCTTTTCTCTCTCCTAAAGCCTCTTTCACATAGACGTTCTAGTAAAGATGAATATCCTCCAAACACCTCTAGTGATTTTCACTGTTCACCCGTGGAGCCTCTTTTCTGGAACATTCCTGGCTTGCACCTGTTCACATGGCGATGCCGGTAATGGGTGGGGCCAGGTGTCCTGTGGAGGACAGTCATACACCCTTCCATGTTCCTGTTTTTATTCTCAACATGGCTTTCCCTCATCTTCCCTCTAATGTTACCAGGCACTGAGCTGGGAAATCTGGAAAAAATAAAGCCTGGTTTACACTTGTAGATTTCCCCAGGAATGTTCCAGCATTTTCCCTGGAGGGGCCTTGATGTAAATGAGCGCCAGAATCGACCTCAAGATATTGAATGTCTCCACACCCTGGTCACAACCACCGCTGAGTATTTTATTGCATGACTTTGACAAAAGTGTGTTTGATAACTTTTTGACAGAGGTATGCTAACACTCCCCATCCACTGCCATTCATTGTGCTAAGCTAACTAGCGTGGGTCCCCCTGAGGCAGCACAGAGGAGAGAGGGGTCTACATTCTTGTCGGGCTCTGGAGACGACGCTCAATCAGCGTAAACCCGTCCAAGAAAACACGATTTTTCTTGCCGCCATCACTCATTGGTCAAACCTGCTTTCATCTCAGATTTGTGTGTGAATGTTTTGTGAGGATTTGTTGCAAACTTTGATGTGTCCTTTATGTATGTAGGATAAACGGATGTGAACTGGAAGTACGTGCCGACAACAGTTCCCCCTACATGTGATGTTCTGCTGTTTTCTAAACAAAGTGTCCTTATCGTCTTCCGACAGATCAGCAGTGGCAGGATCCCTCGCTGTGGACATGGAGGTGGAGCGGCGTCGTTCGTCACCATGAGGCCAGTGACCCAGATTGGTTCCAGTGTCATGTGACATCCATCCATGATGGCCCCTCCCTCCCATTCACCCCTCTCCTCCCACGTACAACCCCCCCCCCCCCCCCCCCCAGGAGGCATATCCATGTCACCCTGCTGCACAGGTACACCACTGTCACCAGATCAGCCAGGTGGAACTCTCCTGTTCACACGCCTGCCTACACGTTTGTATTCAGGTCTAAAAGCCGAGCAAAAACGTTGAATTTTTGCGTTTCTTGTTGTTTGCGCTCACGGAGTCTGAACATGAAAAGCAACCAGAGTGTCACAGACAGCCGAGCTGAAACTGAGCGGCTGAGTTCTCACCGTTTCACTGCACAGTCACCTTTTTCACCCAGACTCCCTCGGGCGATGTATAAGTCTCGCCTTTGTTTTACACTCATTCTCGCACGCGCACACGCACACCTGCACAGGTGCAACACACAAGATTAAGAGCTCGTTCTCACTTTCTGTCAGACTGTCTTTTCAATTCTGAGTCACCATGGTTCATCAAAAAATTGATAACTGTCAAAGCATCAGGAATACGAGTCTCAACTCGTCCGTTTATATTAATCTGTGTGCGTGCGTGTGGGTGTGTGTGTGTGTGTGTGTGTGTGTGTGTGTGTGTGTGTGCGTCCTGTGGGGGTTTTTTGGTGGCTGCGTGCTCAGCTCCACCCTAAGATAGCATCAGATGTGTAAACAGTACCTGTGTGTTCAAGAAAAGAGAAACTAAAATTAAAGCTGCAAGCAGCGTTGTTAGGGCCTGAGCCCCCGCCTAACCGCGGCCGGATCGCCGGCCCGAATCCAACGGTGTAATCGGCAAATCCCTAGGCCTTGTAGTTTAGGAGATACGAGCCTCAGTTCGCTGCACAGTGTGAGTGCAGAGTTGAGAGCCGGCCCTTTAAGAGCCCCTCCCTTCTCTGCTCGCTCTCTGCCATCTGTGTCAGAGTGGAGAGCAGAGGAGGATTTGGCAGTTTAACTGTGAAACACAGTCATAACTCAGCATATGTGGGTCAAAAGTGGAATGTAAAGACATCAGTGCGTAGAGTTTTTTCTCAGGAATTCAATGGTGTGCTTTTTGAAGGTGTGAGTGTTTTAGTTTAGAAGCTACAAGTGTTTGTTTGAGAGTATGTACATGAGGGCAGAGACCCTCCAATTGTGGTTTCCATGACTACAGTAAACAAATCTCTGCCATCTCTGTCAGAGCTGAGAGCAGAGCTGAGAGCAGAGCTGCCAGCTGGCCCATTAAGAACCCCTCCCCCGCTGCACTTTCTTTGATCTGTGCTAGAGTGGAGAGAGTGGAGGATTAAGAGAAATGTAGTGTGTAAAAGCTGAATAACTCGGCCTACGTTGGTGGAAAGTAACACAAAATACCATATTTTTGTAGGGATTTTTGTCAGGAATACAGTGATATGTTTTTAAAAGCTGTGCGATGTATGGTATAGACGTGAGAAGCATTTGTTCGAGAGTATGTACCATGAGAGGACACGGCCTCCCCATTGACTTCCATTGTAAGCGTGAAACGTGTCTCCCCCACTTTGAGGGCTTATAAAATCCAAACCGAGTGCGTAGTATATTAGCCTTTAAAGATTTTTGAAGAGCACAGTTGGGAGAGTAATGTGTGAAAGTTTGGAAGCCCTGGCATTTACGGTTTAGGAGGAGATAGATTTTGTTCGGGGAGTAAAAAAAGTCCTGATTTTGACAGTTTTGTCCAATTTGTGGACATTCTGTTGGAGATAGGTGAGGGGTCAGAGTTTAAGAATTGTTCGTCTTGATGAGACGAGTCCAACGGTGTTGGTCCCATGTCTGTGGGAGTTTTGTGTGAGGAGTTATAGCGCGCGAAATTAAAAAAAATTATCTTTTTTTTGTGTGGCTCCCTAGGTGGCGCTATAGACTTTTGTGGCGTTTTTGTTTTTGATTAGTGAATGTTGAGACATACCGAACGATTGTGCCGAAATTCAGCGAATTTCATGCATGTTCAGGGGGTCAAATTAGATTATGCGCGTTATGCGCATTATGCGCATATAGCGCGCACTCATTGAGAGCAAGAACAGTATAATACCAGGTTTTGAATGGGTGTGTATGTGAAAACTGGCTCCGGGCCGTCTGGCCCAGTTGCCTCATGGGTGTTGGGGGGGCCTGGGACACTGTTTAGTGTGTGTTTTTAGTGTTTTTAGTGCTGCTAATGTGTTGCTCTGCCGAGCAAACATAATAGGGTCTTCGCCAGAAGTACCTTCTGGCTCAGGCCCTAAATATGGACACTCACTCCTGCGTGACTATCATAATGGCGTCCTGTCCTCTCCACTTCGACAGCTCCAGTCCAGGCCCACGTCTCCTCACACCACCACCCCCCCCCCCCCCCTCCTGCAGTACCTGTCTGTCCTCCTTGCCTCTACACCCTGCCTGGTAACCTGCTGTCACCTGATATGCGCTTGCTTGCAGGCTCCCATCCCATTGTAGGACAGAGCCATCAGTGTAGCAGCCCTCTGCTCTGGAACTCTCTCCCTGACTACATCCACCAAGCTCTGGGACCCCCCCCCCCCCCCACACACACACACACACACACACACTCCCACCCCAGTTCCCTTTACCCCCTCCAGCCACTGTGATTACTGACTCTCATTTTCATCAGTTTATTTACATTTGCATCTTTTTAAAGCAGAAAACGTCCTAGCACAAATGTAGCCAGTGGCTACTTAGCTGCAGCTTCCTTGCTAACTTGCTGAGGAGACACATCAACGTAGCTTTTGTGTGTGTGTGTGTGTGTGGTTTTTTTTGTCATGATTAATTTAAGTTGGATGTTTTCTTGTCTCAGGCATACTGCTGTTTTCTTGTGATAGTCAACATCATCCAAATCAGTCATTTATGAATTGGTGACCATCTAGCATCTAGCATCTAGCATCTAGCATCTAGCATCTAGCATCTAGCATCTAGTGCAGGTCTGAGTGCATTTCCCAAAAGTTAGAAATCCCCCAAGAATGTCTGAAAAAAAAAGTAACTTCTCAATATCTAGAAAATTCTCAAGTTATGATGAAGTTAATTAAGTAAGTAAGTATGAATTTTTTTACTAATTTCAGTCAAGCAAAGCTCAAGTGATATTTGCAACTTCAGCGGTGCAACGCCACCATGTTTGTCTGTCCCTTTATTGTTAATGCGATATCTCAGGAAGGCTTTGAAGCAGTTCCCTTAAATTTGATTTGAACGTCCACTTGAACTCAAAGATGACGCGGAAGAAAAAAAACAACAAAAAAAACTTAGGTGGTCGGGGGTCATGGTGACCTCACCTTTGTCACACTCGATATCTCAGGAACACCTGGAGGGAATTTCATCACATCAGGCACAAACGTCCACCTGGTTACAGCAGGTGCAGCTGGTACTGTTAGATGCTACGTTTGGGCGTGTCCAGCTTTTGAAAAGACTAATTAATGGATTAACATGGGAAAGGATCTGGTGTTCTTGGTAAAACTAAAGAGGTTCTATTGCATTCTAACCGTGGTGAGGCTCATGGCAGAAACATACAACGTGCTGCTCCTGTTCTTACTTGATGGGAAACACCTCTCACAGATAGCGGTCTTTGTTAAAACATTTGAACAGGAAGCTACGATGCTGATAAGGAGGCATTATGACATTCCCATGTGTCCATGTTGGCTCCAGCAGCTTGAACAGGTGCAGGCATGGAGGTGCTGTGAGCCCGGAAGGCACTGAGCCGCAGAAGGGCCGCGCCCATGCACCAGAGCACACAACCGGCTCTGCTTGGTTGCAGAGCTTGACACATATCAGACACATTTATTCAGTGAAAGTATGAGAACTACAACAACGATGATGCTCAGCCGCCTGACTCATCCGCCCTCTGAGGAGATTCCAAGCGGCTGTGATTTTGTACTTAAAAAAAAAAAAGAAACCACAAAAAAAAAAATGCCTGAAACTCTTAAGGATGTTGATCGTGTTTGTTGATTCCAGCAGTGGTGCACTTGTGTTTCAGTGTGAAGCAGGACTCAGTTACACACCGACAACCCTCGCAAAGTCCGTCTACAGGTCCCGAGAACACAAGCAGCCACGCCCTGAGCGAGAGCAATTATCACCGCCACTCATCACCTTTTTAAGCCGTTCAGTTGAAAACTTTCCCTTCACACACACACAAAAACACGCACGCGCGCGTGCTCACACACACACACACACACACACACACACACACACACACACACACACACACACACACACATTGTTCAGGACTTGCAGGTTGACGATGCCAAGGACCTGACAAGATGAGACACCCCGTCAGACAGAGAGGAAAAAAAACAACAAAACTATTAAAATGCTCCTCCTTCTACAGAGGCGGAGGTGAGCTGTCTGTACACGCAGCCTGAGTCAGCAAGGCTCCGCTGGCATGAAGTGAAGGTGTGTGAGTGTGTGTGGGTGTGTGTGTGTGTGTATGTGTGTGCATGTGCGCGCCTTTTATTTGTGCTTTCATTTCATAGGAGTCCATAACCAGCTGATTATGGGTGTGGCGCATGATTCCGCCCAGCAGCTCAGCCGTGGGAGAAGTTGCAGGTGATGGTGCCAAATATATTAATTCTCATTTGAAAGCACATAACGTCTGTAGGAGGCGGGGCTCTGGTTGATTTACCGAAAAGTTTTTGTGCATCAAAGCGTTCACACAAATCAGAGGATGACCTTAACTGACACCTAGAATGCTAATCCAGTCACGCTAACTTCCTGTACATGGATATGTAAATATTGCTGCAGTGGCTGTCGTGCGTTTCCAGTTTTTATTGAACTAAATGTTCCATTGGGGGTTGATCGTTCACCGAGAGGAGACAAATCTCTGCTCACCAAATGACTTGTGACTCGGGACATGATAAAAAAACACGCAAGGCAGGATCTTTGTTCCCAGAATCGACGTCCCAGAGATGCAAGTCGTTCGTGTGCTGATTTTCACCAGAAAATAAAAGAATGTGGGTGAAAGGATAGACCAGTCCATCAGCGTTTGCTTTGAAATAATCGTCTTAAATGATGAGACATTGTTATTTTAGAATCAAATACTTGACTTGATAAGATAGGAGGAGGAGAGAGTATGCTAACCTTCCCATCCACCACCAGCAGTCAGCTGGTCTCTGAGAGTCCAGGCTCCTCAATGCAGCTCAGGAGAGAGACGGGGATCTGTCTTCCAGTCCGGCTCTGGGGAACGATTCACTGTTGGCGCTTTTCCCAAAAATGTTGGCACGTTCCTTTCATACCGCATGTCACTGGGACCTCGAAAGAAAAGAAGAGCAGTGACAACCCAGGAATTCACATTATAGACGAATCCTGACCGCCGCTGTTACGAACAGGCCATATTTTCGGACGCCTGGTGTTGTCTGCATGCATAGGTGGCAGCTGTGTTAGCGTGCGGGCTGTTGTGTTTAACAGCAGATACTGTATGTTTCTGAGAGAATTTCCTTCAGGAACATCGTTTGTTTGTTTTTTTAAATCGGTCTCATCTTGACGCACTCTTGCTGCAACGTGTCAGGTCAACTTAAACTCATTAAACCAGGCAGGCCGCGTCCTGTTTCTAGGGTACAGGAATGAAAGGAGGCGTGAGAGGGTGGGAACACTGGGCCGACGCCTCGGGTACACACCCAAACATCCAGCTTGCAGTCAAAGACAAAAAAAAAAAAAAAGACACACACATACATGCTTAGTTTTTACATGTTTTGGTATTCGTGAAAGTTACAGTTGTACATAAGAACCGGCTCCTCCCTCTCTCTTAATTTATTGGTCTCCCTGTGGCAAGTCAGCCACTCAGACATTCTTGTGGAGGCTTCAAGTTCACTACCTGCAGCATAAATCTCACCCGAACCCTCAGAGTGGAAAAATTAGGCCACAACATCGTTCAAAAGGAAGATCTGCAGTGGAATGCTGTTTTGGCAAAAGGCGTGTAGTGTGTGTGTGTGTGTGTGTGTGTGTGTGTGTGTGTGTGTGTGTGTGTGTGTGCAGCCAAAGGCGTGTTCTTGGTCTCATTTGCCACAGGGAACAACGCGGTGGATAGGTGGAACTTTCCTTCCCTGAGAAAAATGTCCGAGAGGTTTGTTACCTTTGTGAATCACTCGCTCCAGTAAAAGGAAAGAGTTTGTTGGCAGGGCAGCTGGATTCACGGTCCTACCCTGAATTATGATGGTAAAGCCTTCCTCGGCGCCCTGTCAGAGCGAGTCTCCAATTATGCACGAGTTAATGGAAAACAACTGCTCGCAGTAAATCACGGGTAAACGCTCAGTAACCAACCATCTCCAGCTTCGCCCCCCAACGATTTCTCATACATTTGCATTTAGTATTCAGTGTCAGGCATGTCAGCTCATCTCAGGGGCGCACTTCATGTATGGAGCAGGTCTGCTCTCATGCATACCTCCGATCCCACGCGCTCACAAACACGCACACGCTACATTCCTCATTAGCTGCTCATTTTGATGGGAGATGGCGATGTGGTCGGGAGTGTGCGGGAACTGCAGGGTCCCTGCTGAAGGTGGCAAACTTATTGCAGCTGCACTCGTCAGTAATGTTTATACCAGTTTACTTTATCATGCATGTTGTCAAAGGCATGCTTGTAAAATAAAAGCATGACCAGACTTGACCCCCCCCCCCCCCCCCCCCTCCGAAGAAGGATTTCTCTCTGTTGTTTTTTATTTTGCTTCTTTTCCTTCGTGCTTCTTGTAAGGGAATCATGAGCCGGGTCACTCTGCTCTCCTGCTCCTGCTGTTTGTGATAAAAACCCTGAAACTCAAAGGAAAGATGACGACGATCACATGGTGGATGGTTTATAAGCCAGAGGTGTAGCAAGACAAGCTTGGTTCCCACATCTGATCCCAGAGAGGTCGCAACGACGGGGCTGAGTGAAAATTCATGATAATTCACTGTTGGAACGAACGAATGAAACCTTCTTTCCCTCCAGTTGGAGGCGCCTGTTTGCATTCGCCCCGTTAAAAGACGTGCGGCCCGGAGCGACTCAGATGTGGTCTGGATGTCTTTGAGCCTGTTTCACCTGGCGGGAAGCGTGGCCAGGTGAGGGTGTGGTGAGGTTCTGGCTGAGTCCCTCCTCCACAGCGTTCTTGCTCCTAGAGCTGTGCAGAGGTGAGCCCCTAAAACGAGCTGGACGTCCAGTTCTCTTGACTCAAGGGCAGTGAGTTCTCGGTTGGATGACAAAGATCTGTGGTCGCGTATACAGGAGCTGAAGGAGCCTACAGAGGTCGTGGAGGTCATTAAAGGTCATCAGGGGGAAACACAAGAAGCCTGAAGCTCAGTGGCGGTGACCTTGAAGGCATGTGACCCTGGTGTAGCTCCCTCATAGGCTAACGTTAGCTTAGCACTGCTTACGACTGTTTTAACGCTTCAAAGATCATAAAAGTGGTGTTGAATAGTGAACATTATTTTACTGATAAAATTGAGTGTCAAAGTTTTGTTGATTTTTGTAGATATTCCAAAATCTACTTTAACAATCCTATTGTTTTGTTTTGTTTTGTTTTGGGTTTTTTTTGGTGAAAGGAACTTGTGGAGATGCTAACTTCCTGTTGGACTTCAAAATAAATCCTCCCTGCAGCGTATCACGAGCAGTAAACATTACGTACTGACAATGTGTCTACTTTTGCAGGCCCTTTATAATAAACCAACAGTGAGGCTTTGTTTTGGTGGACAAAGACAGCAAAGAGCTGTTTGGAGATATTTTGCATTCAGGCAAACGATCCCGGAGAGGAAAACAAGCTACACGCTACATGCAGTTTACCTGTCAAAGATACAAGTCGAGAGTTCTAATTTCTTGCTCCTCTAAAATGGAGTTGCACTCTAATCAGCTCCAGGAGAGGAGGCGGCGTCCAGACCATTATTTAAACGATCTCACAAGAGAGAATTTGTATTCCGTCTTAAACAGAAACCCGTTGTACGACTCTCCACCTCACAAAGCTTCATTCACATGTCTTGCCTCCATCAGGGTCGTGACCTTGATGCACCGCCAAATACATGAACTACAGAAGAGTTGTGTCACTGGCTTATTTCGGTAGATGACTTGCACCACAATTGATCTTCACTTCTGTGTGTGTGTATGTGTGTGTGTGTGTGTGTGTGTGTGTGTGTGTGTGTGTGTGTGTATTGTCGTTATCAATTAAATTTATAAAGCTATGAGGTGACGGAGGACAATCTGCAAAGAAGAGGTCTGCGAATTTGTCACAGTGACTAACTTTGTACGGACCAGCATCCTGGTGTCAAGTCAAAGATCGTTAGCGGGTGACGAGCGTGATCGGACTCAAACGTCTTCAGACTCTGCGATTTTGTCTCGGCAGTCATTATAAAAAATTCAACCAAAGGGACTGTCTTTTATGAACAGCTGTCAAACTTGTTTTTCCTGTGGGTCCCACCCATTGGCTGCAGGCGGGTTTTGAGCAAGTGTGTGACTTTGTGTGTGTGTGTGTGTGTGTGTGTGTGTGTGTGTGTGTGTGTGTGTGTGTGTGTGTGTGTGTGTGTGTGTGTAGTTTATCAAACGCCTTGTTTCCACGTAGAGGCGTTTGGGGCCTGTAAACCCGTGAATACTCCAGAAGTCTGTTCACTTTCAGTCGAGACACAAAGCTCCTTCTTCCGTTTGTTTTTAGTCCTGTATTTGTGCCGAGCACATCGACGGGACTCAACTTTTGCTGCAGAGTTCGGATGGGCGTTGGACCGTGTGCTAGCTTACAGGCTATGGCTTCCTCTGCAGGTCTCTGAGTGGTTTCGTGTGGACACTCCACACGTCTTGGTGTCCAGAACCAGGCAGAATGAGCCTGTGGGGCTGATCTTCCTTTCTTCTACTTTGTGTTTTCTGAAATTATGCACACCAGTTTACGAAAACGAGGCTTGCAGGCTTTGATCAGCAAAGGTTTCCAAACACCTGAAGAGTGACTTGTCACCGTGACAGCACCACATCTGGGCCTGGTCTGGGACTCTTACGGCTCAGTTATGGCACTACGGATGGACTGGTAGCTGTACGGTACACACCCCGCGACCGCCAACATTGTTTAAACAATGGCATATTCCATTGGTATTTGACTGAATGTAGGTTATAATGTTGGTTTCCAAAATTTTAATATCTCATGCCAACATGAGTTAGATGCACAATACCAACAGCCACAGTTCTTTCTGGTTTCCAGTTGTGTTGTGATGTTCTATTTTACCCGATGTTCAGTGTTTATTAGCTGGCCTGTTAGCTGTGAGCGAGAGGCTAATTTTGAGCACCTTTCCCCATTTAGTCACATGAAATATGAGCGTGAAAACAGAGACAAGTACAGGACCAATAACGCATGTTTACGTGTTAGCTTATGCTAGCACACATATAGCTTTTGTTCACACACTAACTTTTGGTAAAAGTCTTTTGCTAGCACCCTGTAAATTTTTGCTAGCACTTTGTGAGCTTTTTGTTAGCACACTCAAAGCTTTTTAGTACTTAGTATTAGTATTACATTTGCTAGCACACATATAGCTTTTGTTAGCACACCTTTAGCGTTTACCACGCTATTAACTTTTGCTCGCATTCTGCTAGCACCCTGTTAGCTTTTGTTATGACACTGTAAGCTTTTACTAGCACACTCTAAACTTTTGCTAGCACACTTAAAGCTCTTGCTTGCGCTGTGTTAGCTTTTGTTAGCACACTGTTCACTCAGAAAACAGTCACAAATACTCTGTTTTTTGTTTTTTTACAGTGAACTGGAAAGGAAAAGAGCCAGAAGGAGGAGTTTTGCAGAGTTTTATGGAGGTCTTCCTTATCATGGAGGTTCTCCTCATGGGAAGAGCGGGACTGATTGACTCACATATGGAAATGAGGTGATGCACTTGTACACTTGTACTCTTGTACTTGTCTGTAGTTACGCTCTGCCTGATGTAAACGGGTCTTAGATGGTGCAACAGCGGCATGATGGTTCTGTAGTGTCAGTGTAAAAGAAACCGACATATTTGCATTTTTTACATATTCTTCAGTTAAAGGTTAAGCCACCTTTTCCCCCAGAAAATGCACTGGAGGGAGGACAAACACACCCTGCAACCCTCCAGCTGAGTTCGGAGGGGAGTGGCTCCGGTTTTTAGGCCGGGCAGGTTGGAGAGAGGCGGAGGTGTGGCCACGGGCCTCCAAAACTCCCCCTCTCCTGCTGCTTGGTCGCAGTTTGCTGCTCCAGAGGGTCGGAGGTGGAGGACGGGTGAAGGGAGGAAGAGCGAGCCACAGCGTCACCACAACCTACCCGCTGCGCATCAGTCCTGCGCCAGCATGAGTCTGTACGGGTCACAGAGCGCCCTGAACCGCAGAGTCGGGTCCAAAGGAGACTTGACTGGCGGGGGGACCTACCAGTTCGGAGGCGGAAATGGATACGAACCCTACATGGAAGGATACAACTCCTACACCTTTACAAGATCCTCTGGAGGCGGAATGGTTAGCGGCATGGGAGGCGGAATGGCAAGCGGCATGGGAGGCGGAATGGCAAGCGGCATGGGAGGCGGAATGGCAAGCGGCATGGGAGGCGGAATGGGAAGCTTCGTGACAGGCGGCACGGGAGGCGGAATGGCAAGCGGCATGGTTAGCAGCATGGGAGGCGGAATGGCAAGCGGCATGGGAACCATCGTGACGAGTGGAATGAGGTATTAATTACTTTTGATTTGATTTGTAAACATCCCAAAACATTTCACGCTACCGTCCAGAGACACTTGTTGTCGCGCCGCGCTGCGGGGGGAGGATCTACGTCCCCCTCAGAGCTGCGCGTTATTAAATATTTATCACGTTTTCAGCTCCTATCAACTTCAGTCCTGCAGAACCTGCTTGGACACACAGTCAGCATGAAGCTGTTGCCACCTAACTTACAGTAAATACATGGGAATATTTGCAGGAATCATAATTAATTTGCTCAGGCGTTGCATGGAGGAGATGATAAAAACCTGAATCCAGCGTTCCTTATTGGTGTGCTGGAGGTGTTGTAAACCTGTAGGACTGGGCGAGGAGCTCAGGAAAAGTCACGCAATGGGATTTTTATCGTGAAATATTGCCTTAACCGTAAATTTTACGGTACATAACGTACTTAAAGTGAGCTTCAACAACTCAAAAGAAAAAATATCAGTTTGCGTTTGTCAGAAACATTTGCAAAGTTGCACACCAGAAGTGAAGAAGCTGAAACAGAGCCTGGTAGCGCACATATTCAGGATTTGGTGATATATCGTGATAAATCATCAACAGGAGCAGCTGGGATATCAATACTGTCGCGTGAAGAAGTACTGCAATACATTGCTGCTTCAGTGTTACTGCACATCCTGACTAATCTGCAGTAAACACATGAGCGTATTGGCAGGATTTATGATTCATCTGCAAAATATCTGCACTCTACAGAATCTGAACTTCATTCATGTAAAATAACTGAGTTTTTGTGTGTGGATATGAAAATGTATTATCATAAATGTCCAACACTCTCACACACACACACACACACACACACACACTCTCACACACACACTCTCACACACACACACACACACACACACACACACACACACACACTCTCACACACACACACGCACCCTGGAAAGATTTGTAGCTCTCATTGAGCCGCTAAATTCCCGCTGCTGCAACGCTCGATTCTGGAGGCGAGTGTCAGAGCTTCCACGCCGTTGCCCTCTGAGGAGTGACGTGGAGGAAAGGCCAAGATGGTGTTGCTGCTTTCTGGGTCCAATCATGTGGTAACAACCCCAGATTCAGATTCGGAAAACTTTATTTATCTCCAGGGGGGGGGGGGGCAGATGACAACATTTGGGCCTTCTGACCCACTGTTGTCAACCAAGCGAATGCCGGCCGATACGGATGAGCTGTGGATGTGTTGGTGTGACTCGAAATGTCATTTTGAATAAGAGTGTAATCAACTTGAGATAAATCAGTCACCGCTTCTTAATTTCCAGGTGTGCTGATGGCGTCAGTTTTAGCTGCTGCTTCAGTTTTCGGTCTTTTCTCAGGCCAAACTTGGCGTTTCACACGATGAGCGTTGCAGGGAGCCGCAGAACGCGCGGAGCTGGTGACGTCTCTGCTCGTCCCCAGGCTTCCTCTGGCTGCTGTGCAGCGCAAGTTTTGAACAAAAATGCCCGGAGGTCTGTGACTAGAAACATTGTTGAGCTCTGAAATGAAACAAAACAGGCCTCGCCGATGCAGCCCATGAGAACAAGATCCTTCTAGGACTTAGAGCACCGACGAACGGATCACTTTTCAATATCATGCGGATGACGATGTGCTTTTCCAGAGAGGCTGAGGGTTGGAAGATGAAGCGGAGCCAGCGAGGCTGACCTCCTGCTGCAGGTCCTCCACAGGCCCCCGGCCTCTTCTGGAGTTTAGTCTTGACCTTTAATATTCCTAGCAGAGCTGTGCTGGCAGATGAGCTCAGGGTGAATTCAGGCCAGCAGGAGATTAATAAGTGAGTATTAAAACAGGGGCCAAACAAACTTGCCTTCAAAATAATAAAAAAAATTCAAATAATACAGGAAACCAGTGCAGAGATGCTAAGATAGGATCAGATTTCTAATGTGATATTGAGGCTTGCAGAGGTTTACAGTATTTACGGTCCTTAGAGCAGGACACGGGGAAGGTGTGGAAGACGGTCTCAGGATGAATCGGATCAGCTGATGATTTATCAGGCAGATTTATCTTCATTTCTCTCAAACTGTTTCAGCGTCTTTGGGTCACAGGGAACATCCGAGTGAAATAAGAGGTACAACAGTCGGGATCCACAGGCTCGAGCAGCCGCAGCGTGAAGAATTAGCCATTCGTATTTTGACGTTCACGAGCTTGATGATGACGATGCGTTTACTCTGCTGCCCCCTGCAGCGGCTCCAACCTCGGTGCCATCCACCAGAAGGCCGTGATCCTGCAGGGCCGGTGCCAGGAGTACCTGAAGAAAGCCGAGTACGCCCTCCAGTCCGTGAGTCATGATTTACCTCCGCATCATTTCTCAGAAGAATGTCTGAGCTGGAGCTCGTTCAGATGGGGGGTTTTGTTGTTGTTGTTGTTGTCAAGCAGAAAACACCGTGGTAAAAAGATGCAGGGACATGTTTTTGAGTTGCAAGTTGAGCAACAGGGTGAGTAAAACTTGAATGTTTGTGGTTGAATGCGGAAAGAAACCACGCTGGAATTGAAGGCATTCACCCATCTTTGGTTAGACTTTGGAGTGACCGCCAGATCTGCAGAGTTACACAACGCACACGCCTCCTTCCGCTCGAAGTCGAGCTACAGCTCGAGAATTTTTGTTTTTTTCTGCACAGTTCATCAGAAGTGCAGGAGCCATCAATGTCTTCACGAGGGACGTGGCCATGTGATGGATGAGCGCGTCGGCTCTTTCATCACCCAGGTTCAGCTGTCAGTTCTCCAGGGTGTTTGAGAGGGAAGAAGCACCGCTTCACTCCGGGGTCCCGCAGGTCCTCAGACAGGAGTCCTAGTTTAGACACAGAGGACTCAGGGTCACACAACGCCTCGTTTTTGTGATGTTAGTCGTCCTTGTAGAATTTACCTGGCAGAAGAGACGTTATAAAATCTTGTAGATGATGTCAACACTCCCTGTCAATCCCACTCCTGATCAAAGCTCTCATCAGGACTGACGCCGATGAACACACAACCTCGTGTAGAGCAGCAGAGACATTTTTCCAGCTCCTTTTAGTAGTTTTCCTTCTGATTTCATGACAACAAACCCTCTTTTTTCCTGTTGTCCTCTGTTTCTGTTTGTTTCTGAGATGTTCAAGTACCACAGAGCCGCAGTGACCCTGAGCCTCTGTAGTCCGTTGACCCAAAGGTGGACGTTTCTCCTGCCTTGTATCCGGGAAACTCCCACAACAGTTTTAATCTGCCGTTTCCAGTAAAGTCAAATTAAATATCCTCACACTTCCGTTAGCCTTGATGCTAAAGTTGTAGCTAATACCTAGCATAGCGAAACCACCTGGGCTCCAAAAGGCTGTAAATCTACTCCTGTGACATTCTGACATTTTTCTGCTGCCTTGTTCCCTCGTCTGGAGATGAAGTTGTCCTTGACTTCTGCTGTCAGTGACAAGCTTGTGGCAGCTTGACTGACATCATCGGAACGTGAATTGGAAGCCACTTGCTCTGTCTTAGGACCCGCATCCTGAGCTGGGAGCTACAGATTTATGGGCTTGATGTCGCGGTTGAAGCAGCAACGTGACGGCAGCGGTTTTGTTAAAGCGCCAAAGGTGCAGCGCTGTTCCTGATTTACCAAGTGTTGCACGCGTTGATGATTTAGCATTCGAGCTCTCAGATCACGCTTTACCTCGCATCTCCGGTTTTAAGAACGATTCTCATCCCAGGCATTCGCTCGGCTGTTGAAAGGGCAATAAACTTTCTCTAAAATAGTCTCTAAAAGGTGACGTATCTAATTTTTCCACTGTGAGGAGATTGCTTGATCTTGTCGTGTGTATGTTTAAGCTCGTCTTCCCATGCAGCCTTGTGATTGGTGGCTTTACTGGTTGCAGGGCGGCTCCGCGGGCGACGCCGAGCGCTACATGGCGATGGCCAAAGAGACCATAGAGCAGCTGAAGAGCTGTGCGATGGACCTGAGGCAGCTGGGACAGCCGAATGACAACGTCATCAGAACGTGAAGAAAACCTCCCTTTGTTATTTCTCTTTTTTTTGTTCGCTCTCTAACCCTAAACAATAAGAACAGCTATGATAAAACTTTATCCTCCGTATTTCGTACAAGAGGACACACAATGTGCTGCACAAATCATAAAAAAGACAGATTACATGGTGTCGTTTCTCTCTCCCTGTCTGATCTGTAGCATGGAGATTTGTAAAGACCAGCTGAAGGGCGTCCACATGGCCATGACTGGCAGTCTGCAGAGGAGGAGGAGCACAAGAGGAAGCTGGGAGGAGCCGGGGAGGAGCTTCCACGATGCTATGGGCTGGATATCGCAGCAGAAGGTGCTCTGACTCTCATGACCTCATGGGTTAGATGAACTATGATGTCAACAGAGGAAGCTAGTTCCTGCTCAGATTCAGTAGGCCAGCAGATTATGTTTTCTAGCATGATAAAACTTGCTGCAACTGATCGAATCAGAACTCCATTCAGAAAACTGTCGTATTAGAAGTTGTTTGGTTGCCGTCTCGTGTGCTGATGTGACAAATCACAAATTTGTACTTTGTACAAACCAGCATCGTGATGTCGTTACTTTGGCGTCATTTTGGATCTCTTGATTGCGATTTAATTGCTGTAAAATCTAAGTTGCCAGCAGTGGCCGTTCAGACGCATTTCCCTGGAGGCGGCTTTGAAACTCAACGTTCTCACCTCGTCTCCACCGCTGCTCACAGGCCATCACTTTCACCATCAGCCCCCAGATAATGTACAGAACCGGCGGACAGCGTTCAGTCTTACAGGTCTTCAAAATTCACAAGGCAGCTGTGTGGTTATTTCAGTTAAGGTCGATGAAGGGAAGAAAAAAAGCAAGAAGAACCAGCGTGCATCAAAATGTTCTGGTTTTACAGCCTTCTGAGGATGTTTGATAGTCAAATCCTGGCTGTAGGGTGGAGAGTCACTTGAAGTTAAAAAAAAAAAAAGGAGTAAAACTGCAGTAAATACTGCGGCCTGACTGACAGCTCCCATTATACACCAGAACAGTGCACAGGCAGCTGCACTGTAATCTGCATAGCGACAGTCAGTCAAACGGGAGATGAAGGCAGCTATGTGATGCGTGCTGGCACAGATGCTGGTGTGGACAGTTGACGCTCCTGGCAATTACGCGTCTCATCTGACGGGGAAATGGAAAAATCTTTGCGCATATTTGCTGCAGAGGAACAGAAGTGAAAGGCTTTTAATTTGTCTTTAACGCTCAGACGAATTAACTTCTGGAAGGCTCATGACTCGTTTTGACTGAGGTGGCTCATAAGTTCACAAAAACATTTGTTAATTCTGTTTCTCTGTCTCCCCCTGCTGGCGATGTGTCAGGCTCAGAGGAGTGTGTTTCGATTCAGATTGCTGTACCGACACGTTCTGCTGATCAAATTTTTGTCTTTTTCTGTTTAAGCGTCTGATTGAAACAGCGTCCTGGGGGGAGGATCCCGCCGCCATCGACAAGAATATCAGCAACCACCAGATGCTTCACAGCTCCATCCAGAGGAGCGCCGAGGTGGACCGAGCCAGGGACGACCTGGTGGGTTCAGAACGCTCACGTAACATCAGATGACAAACTCTGCTCCAAGTTACTCTCACAAAGATGAAACCAACCAGGAGCATCAAATGAAGGAAGTACCAGAAAATGGATCTTTAGATAAAATAATTGAGAGTAACTTTTGTACCCTTTACATTAAAAAAACACGCAAAAATGATATTGCAGACGTACATAACGAGATTCGTGTTATCTTTACGTTCAGAGCCTGCTGCTGTTGCAAATACCAGTTTTGTGACACCAGCAGGAGGCACAGTCAGAGCCCCAAAGTGCATCTTCCTCTTAAATTCTAAGAAAGCTAATCACGCCACGCTGGTGCTGCTCCAGTCTCTCTCGCTGACTCACAATGATCTACTCTGCACACCTGAGACTATCTGTCCACAGCACTTGTATATCAGAACAAGTATCGATCCATAAGAGTCACAGTTTCCTTCTTCAGCAGATTTAAAGGAGAACTTCAGGTTTTGTTTGTTTATTTTAAATCAATCTGGACCCTCTTTTCCTAACTCTCATAGCCACTTTCTAAGTCGCTGTAGTGCAGAGCAGGGCCAGAGCTGCCTGCGGCCCCCGAGCAGCCAACAGGTGGGGCAACTGGCTCCTGTCAGACTACATCCCCTAAAAGTGCTGACACCGACACACTCAGATTGTTGTCATAACTGTCTGACAACATAACGGAAACAAACGGAAGGTTTATTTCCATCATGACTCTTGACGCTAAAGTTCCAAGTATTTCTGTCTTAGTGCCTCATGTTCCCAAAATCCTGAAAACATTTTGTGATTGTACTTCGTAGATGAAGAAAGGCGACAAAGGGAATCTTCGTGCTCTGGAACAGGAGTGGGACAGCCTCCAGGTGAACCGAAGTTCTTTTACTACCTGAGTATTTTCACTTTTGAAGCGGCGACCCTGTACTTACGTGGCTCCTTTTTCCTGTGACAGCAAATGTCGTTTGGTCGGACGCAGCAGCTGGCAGAGCTCAAGCAGATCCTGGAGGAGATGTCCAGAGAGATCATGTGGGTGAACGACCGGGAGGAAGAGGAGCTGGTGTTCGACTGGGGGGATAAGAACCTGGACCAGTACATCCCACGCAAGCAGGAGAGCTACTCCGTTAGTACACTGCTGAAACATGAACAGGAGCATGAAGAGATATGATTTCAATTTAATCGCCTTTTCTTTTTTTCCGACTGCCTAAAAAGATTCTTGGCGTTCCTGCCACCCTGAATGACATTAATGTTTCACCTGAAGCTAATCTGCGTCTCACGAGGGAGCAGTGATCAGTGTGAGATGAGGGTTTGGCAGCTGCAGCCTCTCTGTGATTAAAGCTCTCCGTGCGCTACAGAAACTGATGAGTGCTCTGGAGGACAAGGAGAGAGACCTGAACAAGCTGAAAGCCAAAGTTGACGCCCTCCTGAAGAACGGCCACCCGGCTTCAGACAAGATCGAGGTCGGTTAATCGGTTTGTTCACGTAGTTTGTGTATGTTGTTATTTGTAGTTTTGTGAAAGGGATTTCAACACAGTTGAATTTTGGAGACATTGTGCAGCGATTCTTATGTTTGCATTTGGTTTGATGTTCCTGCATGAGAGACTTTGATGTGTGGAAACAAAGAGAGACCCAATCGCAGGCTCTGACCATTATAGAAGGTGTCCCTCAGGGTTCAGTTCTGGGCCTTGTCTGGTTTACCATTTACCATCCAATGTCTCATCCTGGGAAAGCTGCAAAGTTCATTTTTAAACACATGACGCTGTTCTCTATTTTATTGCTATTTCTGTGAAATAAGTTGCTGATCATCTGCGTTTCATGCTTTTCAAAATGAGCTAATCGGCTTCAAACTAGTGCTAAATGCTAGTAAAACAAAACCTGTGTTGCTCTGTAGAGCCACAATTCCTGTTTAGAATGACCTTGGTGTATCTCCTGTGGATGAGCTTAACATCGAAAGAATGATGGCCAGTTGCGAGCCCTGGACGCAGAGTTAGTCGCCACCAGCTGTAACTGTTTTTAATCGTTAACAGTTTGGATTTGTTTTGTCCTTTGTGTTTCCCAGGCCTACAGGGACACGCTGCAGACTCAGTGGAGTTGGCTCCTCCAGATCACCAAGTGCATCGACGTGCACCTGAAGGAGAATTCAGCGTACAACCAGGTAACGTGACAAAACGGGACACTGTCAGCTGATCTTCTCTCCATATGTTCAGAGTAACAATGGATGAACTTGGCTACAACTTACGTAGCAAAGCATCCATGCAATGTGCTAACATGTTCCACTTCCGTGTTATTCAGTCATTGTGTAGCTCGACGAGCTTCAGATTGTGGCTCGTAGCCAATGCACATAATCCCTGAAGAATAACAGCTGCTCGAGGGAGGGAAGGCTACGGACACAGACAACTGGTCTGGTGCGGTATACTGGAGCGCCTACTGGGGGAGGAAACTGCCTCCGACACGCTAGCAACACTTGGTAGCAGCGGTGATTTGGTGATTGCTGTGTCTTAGAAGAGTTGTCATTTTCTTAACTGAAAACAAATGGATTGAAAAAAGAAAAAAACACAACCCACATGAATGGACAAAAATGAGTGTGACAAACGAGGAAATTACAGATTCAGAGCATACAGCAACTCAAAGTCAACACCTGGGAGGGGGACTAGCGCACGGACAGCAGGAAATAAAAGAAAGGTGTGTTCGAAGAAGAGCAACAAGGCAGAATTCAGGAAAACGCAGAGATGAATTTATTTCCATCCTCCGTGGACCCGATCCTGTGTGTTTACGATGCAGACAAACTCACTCCAGTTTCAGGAAAAACAACTGCCGCGAATCCTGAATTCAGAGAAATTCCTCCAACTGGGAGTTGTGAGAGGAGAAGTGAGTTGCAGATACGCAGGTTGTTGTGGCTCCCAGTTCACCCTCAAGTGTCTCGTCTCCTGAGATGAACTCAACGACCGCGTCCCCTTCATTTGTTCGAGACGTTACTAACACTGTGTGTTTTCCAACAGTTCTTCAAAGAGGCCAACGAGACGAACAGTTCCCTGCAGAAGGAGCTTGAAATGGTCCGTAAGAAGTTCACCTGTGACAAGAACACTACGTTGGAGAACCTGCTGGACCTCCTCAGAGGACTGGAGGTACGGCAGCTCAGCTGACCTGCATGGCAGGGGAGTTATTTTATAAGCAAAGTTTCTTAAAAGGCCTTGTGGCAAAGACGCCCCCATAAACCTGCCCCCCGAGGCTCCAGAAAAGTATGTTTTTAAATGATGGAGATCTCTGCTACTTTCATTCTTTTTTTTTTTTTGTGGTTATTTTATGTGACATGTTGTTCATTTTCCATGTCTAGAGAGAGAGGGAGAGGATTATGGACAACAAGAGGCTCGTTCAACATCTGGTCAATAAGTCCAAGAGCATCGTCAGGCTGAAGCCCAGAAACCCCGAGGAGAAGAGCAGCAGCCCCGTCATCGTCAAGGCTCTGTGCGACTTCAAGCAAGACCAGGTCAGTCTGATGATGACATCATCCCTGACACCCACTGACGCACTAACGACCCATGAATAATTAACACACAATCATAAATTAGAACTGAAGAAGCTTCTTGGATGAGAGGTCGAAACGTCTTCCCCTACAAGAAGTGAGTCCAGTTGCCTAAACTCATCGTTCTTGAGAATCAGCAGATATTGGCCTTTTTTTCTTTTTTTCTTTTTTTTTTTAATGTATCAAAATTGGTCCATCAGCCAGTTTTGTTTAAGACATTTATGGTGAGTAAACTATGCTTTATAGGCTCTGCCAAATGTTTAGGAAACGAAGAAAGACTATTTTGAATATTTATAATGTTTCCATGCGAGTGTAGATGGTATAGACTGGTAAATATCTGCTGTCGCTCAAATCAGATGTTCAAATATCACCAAAAAAATCCAACAACGTCCCTCACTAACTTGACGCCGGGCACACGAACAAAAAGAACTCAGCTTGAAAGTTTCCAGTCTCTAACTGCGCCTCCATGGTCAGCAGGAGGACTGTATCTTCTCCCCAAAAGCTTTGAAGACAAACAGTCCTTGTGGTTTTCTGCTCAATATTTCCTATCGTGTTTGGAGACGGATGTGATTCTTTATTGATAAAATGCTTTTATTTTTTTCATCGGCCTCCGCAGAAGGTGATCTGTAAGGGCGACGAGGCGATCCTGAAGGACAACAATCAGCGCAGCAAGTGGAACGTCACGGGACCTGGAGGTCTGGACATGTTGGTGCCCTCTGTGTGCCTGATCGTACCACCTCCCAACCCCCTCTGCATCAGCATGGCCAGCAAGTAAGATGCAGTTTTTGCTTCAGTCTCTCGGTCCAGGTGAAGAGAATCAGAATCCCTGCAAAGACTTGA
This sequence comes from Aulostomus chinensis, assembly GCF_037954235.1. Lineage (NCBI taxonomy): Eukaryota > Metazoa > Chordata > Actinopteri > Syngnathiformes > Aulostomidae > Aulostomus > Aulostomus chinensis. The sequence goes on along the minus strand of NC_141333.1, from coordinate 2,424,526 downwards.
TTTTCGTCTGTGTGGTCAAAAGGAACGAGCAGTACTACGAGTCCATCCTGACCATCTGGAACCAGCTGTACATCAACGTGAAGAGCCTCATCGCCTGGCAGTACTGCCTCATGGACATCAAACACATCAACTCCCTCACCATCACCATGGTAACTGATGGATGAACTCCCAGAAACATTTATTTGCAAAAGCATCAGTGTTGAGGCGTCATGGTTCCATTCCAGTTGTCTTGTGTTGATGCTGAAGTCAAACCTGCTGTGTGTGCGTGTGTGTGCGTGTGTGTGCGCGCGCGCTCAGCTGGCTAAGATGCGTCCCGAGGAGTATCGCCAGATCATCAAGAGCCTGGAGACTCACTACGGGGAGTTCAAACTCAACAGCCGTGGCTCCCAGATGTTCGCTGACGAGGACAAGAGGAACATCGAGAACCAGTTCACAGGAGCCCAGAACCACTATGAGACACTGGTGGTCCAGCTGCCTACTTACAGTCAGTATCCCTACAAATACACCCCGCCCAAAACTTCTACTGTCTTTTATCTCTGTGTAGAAACAATAACCAGATGTCAGCAACTGCTCCACAGCACCTGCTTAAACATCACCTAAACGTTACAATTTAAAACAGAAAATGAAAATATCGAGAGAGAGGACCAAAATTCAACTAAAGAATGAGAAAGATCCTGCAAAAAAACGATTCAAGTCATTTCGAACACAACAGAAAATGCAGCAAATCAGTAACGTAAGATTGTGGAGTCCAAATGTTGGACCTCTGTTATTCCAGCAACATCCATTTTGTCTCCTCACAGTTGCGCAACAAGAACAAATAGGAATTCAGCAAGTAGCTGAGCAGCAGCGTCTGGCTGCTGCTGCTGAAGAGGAGGCTCGTAGAACTGAAGAAGAGCGACTGAGACTTGAAGAGGAGAGACGGAGAGCGGAGCTGAGAAAGGCCGAGAAGAAAAAGGAAGTGAAGAAAGAGGTGGTGAAAGTGGTCAAGGCAGAGCCAGTGAAGAGGAAGGTGGTGGTCGCCTCCCGCAGCCTGTCGGAGCTGCACGCACTCCGGCTGAGGCTGGAGGCGGTCGAAGACTTGCTGAGTCAGCACGTACACGTCTGCGTCGGAGAAGACGGCGTGCACGACTGTGGCATCAAGTTCACACAGCTAGAGGTGGGAGGGCAGACACACGAACTCAGAAATAAGAAAAATGAGATGGTGAGTCATTTTTTAACTAAAGTGTGTGTGTGTGTGTGTGTGTGTGTGTGTGTGTGTGAGTGTAGAGTGTGCAGCGTGATGTGGACCTGATCCGTGACGAGTACCTAAGTCTGCAGGAGCGTATTATGAAGGAGCTGGAGGGGATGGCTGATGCAGATAAAGCCCAGTTCCTTCGCAGTGAACTTGGGATCATAAACCAGCGACTCAGCAGCCTGGAGAGCTGCTCATCAGCTTACCTGCAGAGGTACGACCTCTCTCACTCCGACTCCTTCAACAACACCAACAAGTTCAAGTCTCTCTGAAATTTCCCACTTTTTTGTTAAAGCAGTTGGAGCTCCAGTACACAAGGATTTATTTCATATTGCATAGATTCATGTAGCAGTTGTCTCACAATATGCTGGACAATCCGCTGTCCCAGGAAATTACGATGTATTAAAATGCTCCATGACCATAATTCAACATAGATGAGCACTGAGGACCTGTAATGGTGTGTTCAGGCCGACTGGGAAATTTACTCGCTGAATTACTGGCGTAATTTCAGGTTAGTAGCACAGGTTACGAACACATGATTATTCACTTTTTTTACTCAGGAGAAGATGAGCTGCGACTTCAAAGAGTGACAGCAGTTTCAGTTCGTGTAAAACTTATTAAAGTTGAAAGTCTGAGCTTGAGCAATGATGTCGTCAACATCGAGACACCAGGTGAATCTGGCTGCGGTGGCTCTCAGGAGAAAACCTGTCTGCTCCTGTCCCATCAGGATCCGGGCTCTAAGGGACATGCTGGAGAGTGTGGCACGAGCTGAAGATATTGTGAAAGTTCATGAGGCGAAACTGACCGAGAAGGAGACCACATCCCTGACGCCAAGTGAAGTGGAGGACTATATGTTGGTCTTAAAGGTATTTTATGAGTGACGCTACTCGCCAAAAGAGGCACAACGTTCCAATGAAGATAAAAACCTGGTCCTGACAGTGGCTCCTTCATGCTGTTAGAATCCTGTTGACTGGTGTGTCTTTCCTGTTTGTAGACTATTAAAGCAGAGCTGGAGCAGAAGAAGGATGTCCTGGCAGCCATGGAGGCAGAGCTGGCAAAGGCGAGCCACTGGAACAGCCAGGTGGGGGGGCACTCCCACAGGTGCGACATGATGCTTTGCAACTACACGGAGCAGGTGGGCCAGCTGTCAGACCGCTGGAGACGAATCCTGGGGCAGATCGACACCCGGTACGTCTCCTTACCGCCTGCCGTTAGTACTGAAGTGGTTGTCTACACGTCTGTGTCATACGTGTTGAGGAGTATGATTAAGGAGACTAACTTCATCCTTTCCTTGCCTTGGTCAGACTCCAGGATTTGCAGTTGTACCTGCCTCAGCTGACACACTACAAACAAACCAGCAGCGACCTCTCTGACTGGATTGATGCCACACGGAAAAGACAAGACACCCTGCAGGCCACCAAGATCACCAGCCTTGAGGCTCTGAACGAGCACATAAACAATCAGAAGGTAAGCAGCCTCTTATTTCTATTCACCGACTTTCTTTGTGTGCTGAGTCTTCGTCCAGGACATCTGACACCTCCACATTTGTTTACTCTCCAGGGGCTGAACTCAGAAATCAAATCCAGAAGGGAGGCAGTGGACAGTGTGCTGAAGGACAACGAGGCCTGTGTGAACAGCATCAAGGTGAGGAGGTCATCTGTGTGTGTGCGAAGACTTAAAACAAGTGTTGTCAAAAGTATCTTTTAAAATATATATATATATATAAATAGATACTGAAAAATGGAACTAGACAAAGGAAGTAGCAGGAATGCCATAAGCAGACTTATCTATATGCCGCATGCTTCATACTTGCAACAAAATATGTAAAGACCACAAACTCAACTTAACAAACCCGCCAAACTCAGTCAGACATTTCGAGATGGTGGTGGCGGTTCTCTGTTTGCTTTAAACAAGTTCATAGGGTTTGTGTTTGTGATTCTCAAAGCCCTCAGTCAGGCAGCGCTGACGTTGAGAGGAACATAATTTTGACTACGGTCGGAAATACAGTTAAGATTTGTGCTGGGCTTGCATGCTTAATACAAGATAACGTAGTTGTTTTTTTAAAGACTGGATTGACAGAGAAGAAGGCTGAGGTTTCTCAGAGGTCGGTGTGCTTTTCTCTGCTACGAGCCAAGAAAGAAACGTTGTACAGCATAAAATGTGTGTAAAGATCTAAAATGTTGTGTCCTCAATGTCAGTTCTGCGTAGTGGCGTCGGTGGTTTATTTTCCCACTTCCATTTCAGCCATCCCTTTTATTCGGTACGTTTTATACAGTTTGAGTGAGTGTTGTTATTTCACCTCCATTCTGTAATAAAACGTACCAGTGCTGCTTTGTTGTTCCACCTCAAAGTTGGTCGCAGAGATTCTCACAGCCAAATCAGAGACAGCAGGACAGGAAAGGTGCAGCAATGTGCATGTTACACATCACACCAGACGCAAGCACAGTTACAGCGTTACACGCTACACTGAAATACTAATCCAGCATTTTGACAGCATTCTTTGTTCATTGTAAACCAGCAAAAACCGGCGTGATGTCAAACTCTGTCTGAACCTGATAATTTATGTCTTTGCAGGACTATGAAACAGATCTGGCTTCTTACACCTCTGGTTTAGAGACTTTGCTCAACATCCCCATCAAGAGGACAATGCTGAAATCGCCATCGATGGATCTCAACCTGGAGGTAATGAAAAGGCACAAGGGACAGTGTCGGAAAATATTAGCTTCACTCTGTACGTTCAAGGTCAGATTAGGGGCAGGGACGAGTAATAATTCTGATTCAGTAAAGATGTTTTCTCTAAATTAATCCTTGAGTCTGTTTGGGTTTTTTTGTCCCAGGCTACACAACTTCAGACCCGTTACATGGAGTTGCTCACACTGTCAAGTGACTACTACAAATTCCTGGGTGACCTTCTCAAGAATATGGAGGAGCTTAAGGTACCGATGTTTGGAAGATACCACAATGAAACAGGAGGTTGAGGAAGCGGCCTGTGCATTCATCTAAACTCTGTCTTGCTTCCAGATTCGTAGCACCCGGATTGATCTGTTAGAGGAAGAACTTCGCTTGTTGAGGGAGGGTATCGAAGACCGTGATGCCAAGAACAAATCGCTTGAAGACTCGATCGCTCGCTATCAGCTGGAACTGTCCCAGTCACAGGACCAGCTGCTGACAGTGGAGGAGGTGAAGCAAAACACAGCTCTACAGTGCAGTGCCACCAAGGAAAACCTCGACAGCACTCAGAACCAGCTGGCAGACCTCAACGACCAGCTGGCACGTCTCAGCTACTTGCTGGAGGAAGAGAAGAGGAAGAAGAGGCTGGCAGAAGAGCGTTACACTCAGCAGCAAGAGGAGTATGACTTGGTGCTTAGGAGGAGGCAGATGGAGCTCGAGACGGTCAGCAGGTCCAAGTTGGAGCTGGAGCAGAGTATTTCAAGTAAAGACCGCCAGATTGAACAGCTGAGGCGGCAGCTGGCAGAGGAAGCAGCGAGGGTGAAGGAGCAACAGATGGAGTTGTCAAAGGTAAGGAGCCAACACAGTGAGGAGATAAATAACTTAAAGCTGAGCTACGACTCCCAGATCCATGTCAGTCGCACCAACATACAGAAGCTGTCAGCCCAGAGGGAGGAGGATACTGCGCAGCTTCAGCTGCAGTATGACAGGATGGAGGCAGATCGGAGGGGTCTGGAGGAGGAGGTCAGGAGGCTCCGGACGTCAGTCAGCCAGACTGAGGAACAAAGGAATAGGGCCGAGGAGGAAGCTCAAAGTCAACGCTTGGTTATCACAGAACAAGGGCGCAAGGTGAGGGAACTTGAAAGTCAGGTGGAGATGCTGAACAGGCAGAGGGACGAGGAAAGCAGCCAGTACAAGGAGGAGCTGGCAGATCTCATGAGGAACCTGCAGGAGAAGAGTGAGCAGCTGGCCTATGTCTCTCACAGTCTAGAGGAGGAGACCCGCAGGAGGAGCATCTTAGAGGAAGGGCAGGGTGTGCTTGAACAGTCTTTGGCCCAGCTGCAGGGAAAGCTAACTAGTACATCAGCTGCTGTGAACCAGCTGAGCAAGTGTGAAGAGGAGCTTCAGGAAGTGCGTATGCAGCTGGAGAGGGAGAAAAGGGAGCGAGGCAGAGTAGAACAGAACATGAGCCGGCAACAGGTGCGCATCAAGGACCTTCAAGCTGTGAGAGATGGGCTGGAGAACCAGCTGGAAAACATGAGGAAGGCTAACCAAGAAGAAGTGTCCAGGCGGAGGCAGATTGAAACAGACCTGGAAAAGACCGCCGTGACCGTGAGAGAATACACCGGCACCATTAATGCACTACGCCAGAGCCAAGAACAAGCCAGCACATCAGAAAAGAGAGGTGGAGAAGAACGTCTCAGGCTGCAAGAGGAGCTGGAGAGAAGCTTGAAACAAAACAGGAGCTCTACTGAGCGAATGACACAGCTGAGCGCTGAGATGAAGGCCCTGGAGCAACAACTCCTCCAGGAGCAGGCAAGAGTCAAAGAGGCAAATAACCGAAACGAGGGTGTGTACAAAGCTATGGAGGAGAAGACGAAAACGCTGAACGAGAACATTGTTGAGCTTCAGAGGCTGAAGGAGATGTCTGAAACCCAAACCAAAGAGACGCTTAGGCTAGAGGAGGAGCTAAGGAAAGCCCGACATGATAAGGAGGAACTCATAAGATCCAAAAAGGGAAGTGATGATGAGTTCTCCTCCCAAATTACAGCCCTGGAGCTCCAGCTGCAAGCCAGCGAGCGCAACAACGTAGACCACCGCAACCTGGTCTCAGACCTCTCCTCGGAGAGGGAGAAACTCAGAGCGGAGACTGAGAAAATGCAAAAGCAGGCCATCGAGGTACATGGAAGTTTGGCGCTTAGTCCTGGACTGCTCTCGTCTTTCCAAGTGCTAATTTGGAACAATCAAGTAGTCATGACTGCCTGTAGCTCGCTTGCATGCCTGTAGCGCCCCTCTAGCTGCCTCCCTCTCCTTCAGCAATTTGAACGCATACGTCTGTGTGTGTTTAAATGAACTTGCATGCCATTCACTTGCATGTGAGCATACCGTGCCTCACTGTCTCCCTCCTGCACTGCTCAGATATGCAGCTTGCATGCTTTTTTGCCTTTGCTTGTTTTGTCAGTGTCATCCAGACCGCCGGCCTTCTGGTCTTATGCAGTGTGATTGTTTATAATCTTGTCATGGCGTCTTGTTTTATCTTTGTACATCGCAATCTGAAAACTTGTAAAAACAGCACATTTTATTATCCTTAATGCCTCCTCAAGTTACGAAAAAAATATTTGGGGCAGCTCAGTCAATCGCTTTGTGGCCAACAATCTGTGCTGTTTTTCAAATTGACAGAATGTTGACAGTAACTATTTTATAGAAGTAGTTGTGTTGATAGTTGCTCTGCTCTTTTGTTGTCATATTTGTAGCTGCTATTTTTAGGGAGGTTTATTGATTGATCCCTTTTTAAAATTCCTTATATGAATTGGGGCCTGTGTCCACTAAGATGTTGTTTTTTTTTTTCTTGCTTGAAAAAAAATCAGGCGCTCTCCTGAATGCACTCAGCTGGAGCACGTTTGAGATGCAGCTTTTGGTTGCTATGATACAGAATGTTCATAAAAGTGAAAATGTCAGCACAAAATGCTTCCTTCCATCCTCTGGGTGCCGTGAATACTGAATCACAGTGGCAGAGAAGTCAGACCTGCTGATTTGTGTGGGTTCGTGTATTTTTTTTGTTTTGTTTTGGCTCAATTCTCGAGGACTACAATCATCTGACCAAGTACTCTTTGGTAGTTGTTGTTTTTCAGCCTTCGCTCGATTCCTACAGTTTATCTGACGGTACTATTTGTCCCACGCATCCTAAACTGTGATTGTAAGACCGGGTTAAATATAACAGTGTTGAGCACTGCGTTTTAACTTAATTTTAATATTTTCATCTCTCAGCGTTTGGTAGATGAGGCACAGAAAAGACGCTCATGGCTCTGTTGGGCTTTTTGGCATTTGTGGCTTAGCGTAAAATGTGGTGCTGCCATGAAAAAATAATTTTAAAAAAACATCAGCTGCAAGAAAAAAAATGCTTTGGTGGACACAAGCACTCACTTCGCAACTTTTGTAAGACATCTCAGTTTTTTTTTTCTTTTGTTTTGTTTTGTGATGGGAATTTTGCAGTTTTCTTATCATATTGCTGAGTCAAAGCAAATTGAAAAGTCTTTTGGCTCACACTTCAATCAGGGGTTAAACAGGATATCAGTTTTAACAGATTTGATGAAGTGGACGACCCCTGTAGCCTTTAGCTTGTGTGACGTCGTCACACTTTAAGCAATCTTTGTTCTGTTTTTTCAAATCTTAAACAAATATCACATACAATTTGAATAAGCAGGCAAGAACAGAAATAGTCCATCATAGTTGTTACCCCTAGTTGGGTGTGAGTCAACTTTGGAACCTTCTTTTCGCATCATTTTTCGTACCATTACAAAGTTTTAGTTCATTTAGTTATAGTCTGAAAATGTCTGATTTCAGTCGCGTTTATTTCAGAACCTGTTCTATCCTGACACTGTACTTTTAACAACGGTTTACTTTGCTGTAAGATTCAGTGGAAATCGTAGGGCTTAACATACTGCAGGTTTATCACCTGATTTCCAAGATGGCTAACCTGCTCTCTCTCTTTTATCCTCTATTTTTCTGCAGACCTCAGCCATGTTGCAGTCCATTCAGTCCCAGTACAATGACATTGTGAAAGAGCGAGACGCTCTGTTGCTGAAACTGCAGATGTCAGACAAGGACAAAGATCGCTACCTTAGACTTGAGGAGGAACTCACACGCATTAAACTATCCTTGGAGTCTGAGATTAACAATAAGCAACGTCTGCAAGGGGAGAACGAGAGGATGCAGAGAGATTTAAGTTACTGGAAGGACCAGTATGACAGTAAGCAGGGCCTGATAAAGCAATTTGACGCAGACAAGGAACGCTTGGAGAGAGAAAAGAGCACTTTGAAAAGTGAAATCGAGAGGCTGATGAGGGAACTCAGGGAGCTTGATGAGGCATATAAAAGTAAGTTGTCAAGCCTTCAGAAAGAACTGAGAGAGGTGACCATGCTCAGACAATCCATGGAAGCTGAGCTGAAGAAAGCAAGCGAGCCCCCAACTTTGGATGCTTCCACAATCACTTTCGATGGCGTCCGCAAGCCAGTCACAGCAAATAAGTTGCTTGACTGTGGTGTTTTGGATAAACCAACATTTAGCCAGCTTGTGAAAGGACATAAGAGTGTCCCTGAGGTGTCTGCTGCAAAAAAGATTAATCTAAAAGGGACAGGACCAATAGCTGGGGTGCTAATTGAAAGTTCAAAAGGTCCAGGATCCATTTCTGGACCCTATCGTACAATTACTCTCACTGAAGCCAAGAAAGAAAATCTCCTGCCATCGGATAGTGCTGACCTGCTACTAGATGCTCAAGCTGCCACAGGCCACATCATTGACCCCAGAAGCAATCAGAAGTTGACAGTTCAAGAGGCTTGTAATCAAGGTGTAATTGATAACGAGGATGTGGGGAGGTTGCTAGCAGCAGAAGCAGCAGCTGTAGGATTCAGTGGTCCTGGCACATCCAAGCCCCTTTCAGTGTTTCAGGCTTTGAAGAAAGGACTGATTGACAGGAACACAACACTACGTCTGCTACAAGCTCAAGAGTCGGTGGGGGGCATACTAGATCCCATACTAAGCGTGTTCCTTCCCAAAGACACAGCCATTGACCATGGTCTAATTGATGAGGACATAAACTGTGCTCTAAATCAAAAGCCTGAGCTTTACCTGGACCCAGAAAATGAGAATGGTGCAACCTATGTTTCAATGAAAAGAAAATGCAAAACAGATCCACACACTGGTCTTCTGCTTCTTCCTGCACCTGAGAAGATAGACCCCTCCAAACTCGTTTTTGATGGTGTTCGGAAATCAGTCACAGCACCGCAGTTGCTGGATTGTGGTGTTTTGGACAAGCCAACATTTAAAAACTTAGAAAGGGGTAAGAAAACTGTCCCAGAGGTTTCTGTAGACAAAAACATCAATCTCAAGGGGACAGGCCCCATCGCCGGTGTTATAGCTGGGACTCAAGGCAAGATGTCTTTGTCAGAGGCCAAGAAAAAGAATCTCCTTCCACCAGATAGTGCAGATCTGCTACTGGAAGCCCAGGCTGCCACAGGCCATATCATTGATCCCAGAAACAATCTGAAGCTGACAGTTGAGGAGGCATGTGACAAGGAAGTGGTGGACATTGAGGATCGAGACAAACTGTTGGCAGCAGAAGCTGCTGCTGTTGGCTACAAGGATTCTTTTGCAGCCAAGCCTCTGTCAGTGTATGAGGCCATGAAGAAGGGACTAATTGACAAGAAAACCGGTGTGCGTCTGCTGCAGGCCCAGGAGTGTGTTGGAGGGATACTTGATCCCAATCTCAGTGTGTTTCTCCCTCAAGATACAGCTATCAAACGTAACCTATTGGATGATAATTTAAGTTATGCCCTAAACCAGAATCCCAAGTGTTACCTTGACCCAGACACAGAAAGTGATGTTAGTTATGAGGCTTTGAAGAAAAGATGCAAGACAGAGCCTCACTCTGGTCTCCTACTGCTGCCGATCACCGAGCGAAAAGACCCATCCAACCTAATTTTTGATGGCGTCCGTAAGCCAGTCACAGCACTGCAGTTGCTTGACTGTGGGATCCTGGACAAACCAACATTTAACCAACTAACAAAGGGGGAGAAAACTGTCCCACAGTTGTCTGCAGATAATCATGTCTTTTTAAAGGGGACCGGAACGATTGCTGGTGTAGCAGCTGGACCGTTAGGGAAAATGTCTTTGTCAGAGGCCAAAAGACAAATGCTCATGCCCCCAGATAGTGCAGATATGCTACTGGATGCCCAGGCAGCCACGGGCCACATCATTGATCCCAGCAGCAATCAGAAGCTCACAGTAGAGGAAGCATGTGCCCGAGGAGTGGTAGACGTTAGAGATCGAGATCGACTGTTAGTAGCAGAAGCTGCTGCTGTAGGGTTCGAAGATCCTCGTACAGGTAAGCCTCTCTCGGTGTTTGAGGCCATGAATAAGGGACTAATTGACAGGAACACTGGACTACGCCTACTCCAGGCCCAGGAATCTGCAGGGGGTATTCTTGATCCCAACCTCAGTGTGTTCCTCCCCAAAGACGCAGCTATCAAGCGCGGCCTTGTGAATGAAGACCTTTGTCGTACTCTAAACCAGAGTCCAGTGTGTTACCTTGATCCAGATACCGAAAGGGATGTTAGTTATGGGACTCTGAAGAAACGATGCAAAACAGAGTATCACACTGGCCTAATGCTTCTGCCAGTCACTGAGAGGAAAGACCCTTCCAGACTGATATTTGATGGTGTCCGCAAGCCAGTCTCAGCACAACAGTTGTTCGAGTGTGGAGTTCTTGACAGGCCTACATTTAACCAGCTCGTCAAAGGGGAGAAAACTGTTCCTGAGGTTTCTGTGGAAAAGGTAGTCTACCTGAAAGGGACAGGGCCAATTGCTGGGGTGTCATCTGGAAATCATGGAAAAATGTCTTTGTCAGAGGCCAAAAAACAAAATCTCCTTCCCTCAAGTAGTGCACTTTTGCTATTGGAGGCCCAGGCTGCCACAGGGTACATCATTGACCCAACAACCGATGAGAAGCTGACCGTGGAGGAGGCATGTGCCAGGGGAATGGTGGACACAAAGGATAGAGACAGACTTTTGATAGCAGAGGCTGCTGCCGTGGGCTTCAGGGATCGTAGCTCAGATAAACCTCTGTCAGTGTATGAGGCCATGAAGAAGGGACTAATTGACAAGAAAACTACTGTGCGTCTGCTGCAGGCCCAGGAGTGTGTTGGAGGGATACTTGATCCCAATCTCAGTGTGTTCCTCCCTAAAGACAAGGCTATCAAGCGCAAACTTTTGGATGAAGACCTTTGTCATGCTCTAAGCCAGAGTCCTACATGTTACCTTGACCCAGAACCTGAACGTGATGTCAGTTATGGGACTTTGAAGGAAAGATGCAATACCGACTTTCAATCCGGTTTAAAAATTTTGCCAATTGCTGAGAAGTTTGACCCGTCTAAACTGATCTTTGATGGTGTTCGCAAGCCAGTCACAGCACAGCAGTTGTTTGATTGTGGGGTTCTGGACAAAACCATGTTCAACCACCTACTTAAGGGGAAGAAAACTGTCCCAGAGGTGGCTTTGGATAAGCAAGTTTTCCTGAGGGGTACTGGGTCAATTGCAGGGGTTGCGGCTGGACCTTTAAAGAAAATGTCCTTTACAGACGCAAAAAAACAAAAATTGATGTCCTCCGAGTGTGCTGACATGCTACTGTGTGCTCAAGCAGCCACAGGCCTCATCCTTGACCCTCGGGCTAATCTGAAACTGACCGTAAAGGAAGCGTGTGCTAGAGGAGTAGTGGATAAGGAGGATGAATCAAAGTTGCTTGCAGCTGAGGCCGCAGCCATAGGTTACAGAGACCCAAATACTGCCAAACTCCTGTCAGCTGGCCAGGCAATGAAGAAGGGATTGATTGACAAAGACACAGCTCTACAAATACTTCAGGCTCAAGAGTCTGTCGGAGGTATTTTGGACCCTGCCCTCAGTATTTTCCTACCCAGGGACATGGCTATGGATCGGGATCTCATAGATGAGGACCTATATCAGGCCCTAAATCAGTGTCCTGAGTGCTATCTGGATCCAGACACACAACTACCAGCTAGCTATGTGTCACTGAAGAAGAAATGTAGAGCAGAGTTAAACACAGGCCTTTTGCTTCTCCCTGAACCTAAAAAGCCAACAACTGTCCAGGGACTCAGGGGTGAAGTGTCGGTCATAGATCTGATGAATGCAAACCTCCTGGAACGATCTGATATTGACCAGTTGAGGGCGGGCAGGTTGACAAGCCAGGACATCGAACACCGCCTACAGTCCTATTTGAGAGGCTCTACTTGCATAGCAGGAGTTTTTGATGAAGCTAGTGATAGAGTGATGCCTTTTTATCAGGCCATGAAAGAGGAGCTGTTGCGACCTGGGACCACCCTGGAGCTGCTAGAAGCTCAGGCCGCCTCAGGATTTATCGTTGATCCCGTCAAGAACCTTTACCTGACTGTTAGTGATGCCTACAATAAAAGGCTGTTTGGACCAGAGTTCAAAGACAACCTACTGACAGCTGAGAAAGCTGTAACAGGCTATGAACTGCCAGGTACAGACAAGGTCATCTCGCTCTTCCAGGCCATAGAGAGAGGTCTGCTGGTCAAAGGTCATGGCATCCGTTTGCTCGAGGCCCAGATTGCCAGCGGTGGCATCATAGATCCTGAACATAGCCATCGTATTGACATAAATGTAGCCTACGAGAGAGGGTACTTTGATGCAGAAATGAACAGGATCCTGACCGATCAGGATGCTGATACTAAGGGCTTCTTTGACCCCAACACAGAGGAAAACTTGACCTATCAGGAGCTCAAGAAACGTTGTATCACAGATAAGAAGACTGGCCTTATCCTTCTGCCCATTGCGGACAAGCGAGAGTCGACTTCAAAGAACACTCTGAGAAAGAGGAGAGTTTTGATTGTGGACCCCGAGACCAACAAAGAGATGACAGTACGTGAAGCATATGACAAAGGGTACATTGACTATGACACCTTCCTGGAGCTGTCCCAGCAGGAGTGCGAGTGGGAAGAGATCACCATCACTGCTCCAGATGGTTCCCAACAGTTTATTATCATTGATAAGGAGACAGGGAGAGAGTATGATATCAGTGAACTGCTTGAACAGGGAGTGATCGCGCAGTCAGACTTCAATAAGTATCGTTCACGCGCCATCACTCTCCCTCAGTTCGCTGATATCATCACCAGTAAGACCAAGCCTCGGCTGTCGTCACGTTCATCAACAGCTTCAAGATCATCCGCAGTCTCAGGCGCGTCCTCTGTGGCATCATCAACTTTGAGAACCTCAGAAACCTCTGGTTTGTCTTCAGTGATGACATCATCATCATCAGTCGTGTCGAGATCCTTATCGCCCACTCGCTCCAAGATGACCACAACAAAAACTACCACGATTACAGAGCGCGGCAGTTCAGTCATCAGTGGAGCTCGAAACCCATCTGACAGCCTTAAGCAAATATCCAGCGTGTCTATCGCCTTGGCTTCACCCGTTGAAGCTGTGGGTGAACAAGAGCCTGTGGGTGCCATTTTTGATACTGACACCGTAGAGAAAATTTCCATCATGGAGGGTCTAAACCGTGGTCTTGTGGATTCTATCACTGCTCAAAGACTGCTGGAGGCTCAGGCCTGCACTGGAGGAATCGTCAACCCCTTGAATGGGCAAAGGCTCGGCATCCAAGAGGCCTCCCGCCTTGGCGTAATCAATGACAACATGGCCAATAAGCTCAAGCCTGCCCAGAAGGCCTTTGTTGGATTTGAGAATGTAAAAACCCAGAAGAAATTGTCTGCTGCTGAGGCCATGAAGGAGATGTGGCTGCCTTATGAAGCCGGCCAGAGGTTCATGGAGTTCCAGGTTGCAACAGGGGGGCTTTATGACCCAGAAACGGGCAGTAGAAGAAACATAGAAGATGCTTTGAGAATGGGCTGGCTGGATGGCAGGTCAGCGCAGAAGCTCCAAGACTTCAGGCACCACGCGAAGAATCTAACATGCCCCAAGAGCAAACTAAAGATCTCATACAAGGAGGCGCTTGATAACTGTCTGGTGGAGGAGAACACCGGGGTGAGGATGCTACAGGCGTCGTCTGTATCTTCCAGAGGGATCAGCAGCCCCTACAACGTCTCCTCAGCCCCAGGGTCCACCACAGGCTCCAGAGGCGGCTCGCAACGAAGTTCCCGTAGGAGCAGCTTGGACATGGGTTCCCCCGCCTCCTCGTTAACCAGTAACTACAGTCATACCACCTACACCACCCAATCCACCAGATCCATGATGTAAAACCCAAGAAGAAAAAGGCCTCCTGGTCATTTTTCCTGTCAATGAATGCAAATTGAATTGTTGGGGATATTGGGATTGTTCTGAAAGAAATTTTGGAAAATGTCTTCATCGTGTGAGGAGAGAGATATGAACTCCAGGAACCTTTTTTTTTTAATTTTAGCTTTGCTGTCCTTTTTAGATGCTGTAGTCAAACAATCACAAGACAGCACTTCAAATATATTTTTAGGGGGAAAATTGTATTGGTATGAATGAGTGTTGTTGTCCCTACAAACTAGAAATTATTACCATAGCATGTTTGTCATAGATTCTCCAAAATCACATTTTTTAAGCTTTCCTTTGGTAACATACTGGTGGTCTGTTTGTTTTACACTTAAATAGCCTTTATGTTTTGTGTGTGTGTGTGTGTGTGTGTGTGTGGGGGGGGGGTGCATGGTGGGACTGCGTATAGAGGCGTAACTATCATTTTGTACTGAATTTGTTATTAATCTTCGTTTCATGCAGTTAATCTTTTTCAATTTTGTGACATTTTCCCAGTAACTCAAAATAAAAGCTAACCTTGAAAGCCTCGTATGGATTCATGACCATTCGTACGTCGCTCATCGATCTCACAGTTGCACAATCACTCCAATTTAAATTGACACATTCAAGGAATGCAGAAGAAGTAACTGATTTTCAGGTACGAATCTTAAAATTTCGCCCTTGAAGATGACGTCCTTAGTCATTTAAAACATGATAAGGTTATTAATGAATCAGGTGTTAATGGGGCTGGGAAAAAACTTAACCAAATACCTCCATTTGTACGATACTTTCATTTGAGTAAACTCACAGATTTCTCAACGTGTACTTTGTTTGTAATCCGTAAGTGCTGGAGGTTTTGTCTGTTCATTGAAATATAAAGCCAAAGCTAAAATATTAGCATGTGGGAGGTTTGCATACCACACCAACTCACTGAGCCTTCCTTCAGGACCAGCAACAGGATAGCGAACAGAAGGTGAAGTACTCAGTAGTGATGGTACGTGATTCTTGATTGTAGGAGTTAAGGTGCTTCTATACATCCGTATTAAATCAGTCCTTAACTCCAAAACACAAAACGTGATCCCATTTACACTGGAAAATACAATCCTGGTTACTGAAAAAATGCAACAATTCTCAGATGAGCTTCATCACCAATGTAAATTAGATGCCAGTTTGTGTCCAATCCACTTTCTTTGATAAGATTCCTGTAATTCCAACGCTCATCCTTTGAGTTCAAAAAATAAAAGTGCATTTTACACATGATTTTAACACTGAACAGGTCATTTGAAAGTTGACGTGAAGCTAACATGCTGAGGCCAACGTTTAGGAATCTCAGACATGGTTTTTGGTTGGATGGACTGGTGACCCGTCCAGGGTGAAGCCCACCTCTCGCCCAAAGGCTGCTGGGATAGGCTCCAGCTGCAGTAGAGAATGGATGGATGGATTTTGAATAACTTTGTCTTTATTTGCCTTATTGTCACTTTCCAAACAGTATTAATATTTGTTGATGTAGAGTTTGAGGCAATTTTAGCGTATATATATATATATATATATATATATATATATATATATATATATATATATATAAAACCAATTACATTTCAAATAAGACTGGATAGTTGCCTCAAACTCAAATGATTTTGTTTAGATTTTTCATGGTCGAAGAATTTGAATACAGTTGTTTTGTACCATCACTGGTCATCGGCACAATTCCGTATAGATGCAAAGCAGAAATGTTTTAATTTTTTTTTTTACATGGGTCACTTAACCGACGCTACAAATTGTTTTATTTTGAAGGTTTCACCCGGAAGTACTTTGATTACAGCAACAACAACCTGTGCAACGCGAACTGGCGTCAGCTATGGCACTCATCCTTTCATCACCGGCTTGTCTGGTAGACTTTTAAGACCATTCTTGCAATTTAGGAGCTAGTTTGGAGGGCAGTACAGGAAGTGACGCATCAGAAACGACGCTGAGCGCCTCAAGGTAACGCTATCGTGTAACGCGGAGCTAAGGGTGATGCTAGCGCTAGCCTGATTGGGAGACTTCGTGTTTACATCGTCGTCGCACGTTAGCAGCGTGTAAAAATACTAAGTTTCGGTGTTGCACAGGTGACGTCATGTCTGACGACCCTCAGAGGAACTTCCGTTCGGCTTATTATGAGAAGGTGGGCTTCAGAGGAGTAGAGGAGAAGAAGTCCCTGGAGATCCTGCTGAAGGATAACCCTCTGGGTAGGTGACGCCTGGACCCCCGCCCCTTAGAGGTGGCGACTTATTTGGTTGGAAAAAAAGAGAGACATTATCCCGAGGCCACGAGATAGAAGTCGTTCCCTCTGTCCGGGTGAGGAGAGGACGTGTTCCCTCAGCTGATTTGATTTCACTTCCCGGGCCAGGAAGTGTTTTTGGGAATCAAATTTAGCCATAAGAAAAGTTTTAAAAGTCTCGTAATCTTGCATCAGAAAGCCTTTACTGTCAGCGTATTTTTGATTTAGTGAAGAATGAACTGACAAGTGCGTGTTTGTTACCGTTGATGTATTTTAATACATGGTTGTGTTTTGTCAAAGCATGGAGTTCATCGTTAACGTGGATAAAACGTGTTATATAATCCTGATGTAATTTATTTATCTGTTTAGTTAAAGAGCACAGTTGACTAAGACAGTAAAGTCACACCCACCTCACCCAGGAGGAGTGGGAGACTTGTGAGAAGGTGAGGCCGAGAGCGGGTGAACGACCCAGCAGCCCTGAGGAGGCCATGAACGCGTCGGACTGTTTCTCTCCTGTTGTGTCGTCGTTCCCATCAACGAAACTCAGCCTGGTTTGTTTGTAATCTGACAGATTTGGAGAAGCTGAGCACCTTCAGCCAGAGGTTCCCCCTCCCGTCCATGTATAGGATCCACGTGTGGAAGGTGTTACTGGGTAGGACACACACACACACACACACACACACACACACACACAGGTGAGTTAAATGTGTCAGATTTTCTTCAGTCTGGATTCGGGTCACGTGAACTAGACGATCGTAACCAGTGAAATGTCACTTATCCTCAGTAACAAAAATGCTGACCCTCCTCGCCCTCGTGACCCCTGACCTTTGATGACCCTCCCTGACCCCCCCCCCCCCCCTCCTCCAGGCATCCTGCCCCCCCACAGCGACTCTCAGGCTTTGGTGGGAGGCTACAGGAAGGAGCAGTACCAGGACATCCTGGAGGCTCTGGAGGTGATGAGGTACATCAACTCGTCCACGCCGTCCACTCATGTCTACCTGCGCATGTTCCAGCTGGAGAACCAGGTGCTGCCGCGCTGCTCGGAAACCTCCCCCCCGGTAAGAGCCAGCTGCGCCTACGCTCCGTAGCAGGAGAAACACCTGAACACCTGAGCTAAGTCTGACTGTCACGTTCAACATGCAGTGACCGTCTGTGGCCACTTGGAGGCAGCAGAAACACATGACTACAATACTGACCTATTACCGCCTCTAACTTCATATTCAACCAAAGGTTGAACAATCAAACTTTAAAAACTACAGTATTTTGGGATACTTTCTCTCATGAGACAATGGCATCAGATATCCATATTTCTACTGGGAGTGCTGGTGTTACAGGTTTCTTTTTGACTTAAAATTTGGGTTTGAGAGGCTTCTCGCTGAGATGATGCACTTTGTTGTCCTACACGGCGAATAAATACACACTTCCTGTTGTTGAAGTGATTGTCAGGGACAGTTACGCGACTGTGACAGATTCACAGGATCGTAACACAAGTGGGAGCCAAATGTTGTGATGATAAAGTGTCGTTTTTTTTTATCAGCGCTGATTCTGAAGTCCTCTTCAGTTTTTTCGCTACGCTCCTCTGTCTCTCTCGCGAGTCGCTAGCTGCTGCTGCTGCTGAGTGCTAGTGACGTGCGTGGTGCGGCACATCTGCAGTTCTCCTGCGTCTCACTTACTTGAGTTGCCACTGATTTCAGGACGAAGACAACGAAGACTTCCTGTCCATCAGCCGAGCGATGGAGGAGATAGCGGACGACCCAGTCGACTGTTACTGGCTGATCAAGTGCTTCGTCAATCAGTTCCACAGCAAGTTTGGAGACTCGATACCTCATCTTGTAAGTACTCTGGGGGGGGGGGGGTGTGGAAGTGAAGCCACACATGTACAAACCTGAGGCAGCGTCGCATCATCAGATGTTGTTGTTGCGCTGCAGCCGAAGAGCCTGGAGCACTACCTGAGTCAGGAGGAGCCGCGGCTGCTCAACCACCTGAAGAGCACCGGCGCGCTGGCCCGGCTGCCCTACAACCTCTGGTTCCGCCGCTGCTTTGCTGGCTGCCTGCCGGAATCCAGCCTGCAGAGGTGAGTCGCCGTGTCCCGCACACACAGGAGGAATGCCTCCATCGTGTGTGTGTGGCTCCTGTACTCTGACTTTGTTAAACCCCCTGAGAGACACATGAGTGTTGTCCGTCAAATCAGTCAGACATGTTGCCTTGACTTGACGAGGTCATTAGCAGCAGGATGTTGGTGGTGAACAGCTGCAGAGGTTGGCACTGGTGCTCGGAGGTCAACTGAACTGACCCCGGCCCGCTTCCTGTCATCCACCATCGGGGAGGAGCTGCTTTCCGCTCACTGAGCTCCTCGCTGCTCCTCTGAGGTCTTTGTCTTCCTGTGGATTTCTATTTCAGGGTGTGGGACAAAGTGATCAGCGGCTCCTGTAAGATCCTGGTGTTTATTGCTTTGGAGATTCTGCTCAGCTACAAGATCGTGTTGATGGGCGTCAACCGTCCGGAGGGCGTGGTCAAGTTTCTATGCAACGTGAGTAAAGATGCGATCGCGTGGAGTCAGGCAGATTCACCGGATCTCGTTTAGGTGGACAAGACTAGACGAGGCCCCTGCTGCTGTTCCACCGATGCCTGACAGGAGGAAACGTGGCTGATCAGCATGAGAAGCTAATCATTTTGTTGCAACAGCAGCCAGAAAAATACGGGCAGAGGTTGATAGAGCGGTTGCGTGGGGGGGGGGGGGGGGGTATGCTAACATTTTGGTAGGCTAATACGTCATCCTGTGTGACTGGCTGTTCTTCCCTTCCGTCCGTCTGCCTGATTCAACATAGCAAACATGGCGGCGCCGTTCAGCTTCACTCTCCTGATACGACCTCGCAATGTTTCCTCCTCCAGATCCCGCAGGAGAACACAGACGCCATCGTGACTAAAGCCATCGACTTGTGGCACAAATATTGCGGCACACCGATTCATGCCGTATAGCTGCTGGGAGCGGAGGAGTTCCCAGGATGCACCAGGACTCTTCTACCTTGCTTCTGAGAGACTCGCGTCCATGGGGCTAAGTTTCTGTACGATGGAACGGAAAACTCATCGGTCACGGCGTTCGCCACGGTTCCACTGTGGAGGGAAGGAGACTGAGTGCAATTTTGAAGAAGACAAGCAGGCGTGAACGCGTCGTTTCTTTCTTTAAGAAACTGCATACATCATCATAGAAGACTCACAATAAATTAATACCCACATGCAGTTGTTCTGCTTTACAAAAACATTTAAAAAGTCATTTACTTTCTTTACTATGTACAATAATTCTGAGAATATTTTCCTCTCAAAACCGTTTTATCACACAAGCAGTGATGCTTGTACTCTCTCACACACACTCTAGCGCTCTCTCTCTCTCTCTCACACACACACACACACATCACAACAGAGCAACCAGACCAACCTAAAATGGACCGTTAATAAAACAAAACAAACCAAGATGGCGGGGATGAATCTGAGGTTAGCACGTTAGCTCAGCCACGGTTCCCTCCACCAAAAACCCCCTCAGGATTGTTCCTTTGGATTATTGTGGAACCTAAACTGAGGTGGACTAAAGTCGAGGAGCCTCACAGGTTTAGTTCAGCAAGATGACAAAAGTCCACTTTGATGTTTGAAGCAGAAATGCAATGGTTAGCAGTACAAGCTAACGTTAGCCAATGGAGGAATGACACCACGGTCACGTGATTGGCGTGATGATGCTGCATGTCTGTGACAACCTCTGTGGTCTCCTCTGAACCTCTTGTTTGAACCCACCGTCTCTACAACACGTAAGACGCTTCGCTTTTTGTCGCGACGACGTGTTCAGGTAACGAACAGCGACGTGAAGCACAGACCTGAATCCAGTGTGAGTTTGTGAACCGCACCTAGAACTGCTGCACGCGTTCTCACCAGTTAGTCTCTCTAAACTTAATATCTCGATATATACCAATATTTACATGTATATTGGCGTGTATACATTCACACATACGGACGTATACATGTATGTCCATCATGCCATAATTCAGCTCAGAACTGGTGTGAACACGTGTGGACAGAATCAAGGTTCTTCAAGAGCACCAGTTCAAGAACCTGCACCGATGAGGTGGGACAAGCTTTTGATCTGAGGGAACCGGATGTTCCGGCTCACTCAGTTCCAGGCGTGAGGTCATTCCTGCGCCGCTCTGGCCATCAGAGTTCAGCAACATTTATCCACGTCGTGTCAAACAAGTTAATTTGGCAACTTTTTCAATCCCTGTCAACAGCAGCAGCATCCTGGGACCCGGTCCAGATCCACCGCCTCGCTGCGGTCCGAGGAGGAGATCTGGAGCGTGTCGAGAGGTCTGGCATTCAGCCGTTACACAGACGGATGAAGAAGAAGAGCTGGAATTATTGCTGAATGTTGGGGAATGAAGTTTGGTTGTGGGCGGAGCCTAATAGAGACCAGAGCTCCGCTGGAAGCAACAAAAATGTTTCCACGCTGCGACGGATGATGCAGCAACAGAACAGGCCGAACTCCTCACGTTCTCTTATTTGGTATCAGAGGCGACGACGGACGAGTGTCAGGAAGGCGTCCGTCGTTCTGGCAGTTCATCGTGGCCTCCAAGCTGACCTCAGAAGACATGGCGACTGATGTTAGTACCCTGTTGGTTCTGCTGGACCTTACTGGCTTTGCGGAGAACATTTTGTGACGTTTCAACATGATTTTGAGGGGGTTTTGGCTTAAACTTCAGCTGCCTACAACAGAATCTGCTGCTGTAAAGGTTTGCACTCTGGTGAAATGATCATGTGATCCGGAATAAAATCTGTGCCTTCCAGGAAGTCCGGTGGAGAGACATGAAGCCTAAAGGCAAGAAAACGTCTCTGTAAAAAAAAGACGAAGTGAAGTCCTGTTCGTTCTCAAATTGGCACAAAATCTGAAGTCCCAAAACAAAGTGCTGCAAAGTAAACGCCGCCACCTCTTCATCATAAAAAAAACACCATTAAAAGCTTTTGGATATCAAGGAGTCCGAAGACGCTCCGATGGCGGAGTGGAGAGTAAAACCAAGTGTTTGTTCCCGTCTCCTGCAGCAGGACGGGTCCCCGGAGGCGCGTTCTCCACGGACCGGCCCGCCATCAGTCTGACGCTGACAGCAGAGCCATTCAGCAGGACGGCGGTGGCGGTCGGAACACTTGAGGGCGGAGGAGACGTGGCGGAGGTCGGAGCACGGGATTCAAGGCCTGTGAAACCTGCAGAGGAAGCGAGACAAGATGTAGGTCATGTGACTGCAGGCTGTTGTGTGGAGCAGCCATGGAGGAACGTGCTCGTACCTGGTCAGGTGTCTGCTCGACTCGTGCACCTCCATCTCTGTGCTTTTAAACTCATTCAACTCCTTCCTTATGGCCGCCTGTTCAACACACACACACACACACACACACACACAGGTTAATACACAACAGTAACGACAGTCAGACTACGTGGGACGACGCTTCTGGGCGGTGACCTTGTCGGCAGCCGTTAGCCGGGTCCAGGGCTTGTCTGCTCGGCGGTCGTAGTCCTGAGCCTCGGCCACCTCCACGTAGTCGCTGAAGCGGATGAGGATCTTTGCTTCCCTCAGCTCCTCCACCGTCGGACGCTGACTCAGCTGCAGGAGAGACGCAAGGAGACAAACATCCGTCACATCAGCGGCGCGTTTCCTCCTGCTAGGGCTCAGATGAGCAGGAACCATGTGACCCATCACTGGAAGAACTCAACACCGCTGGTCTGAGAGCTGACGGCAGTGGCTCAATCAGCACACGCACGTGGTGCGAGGGGTCAGAGGTCGAGGTCACCTCATGAGAACGCGATATTTCATGAGGTAATCAAATGTAGTTCAGGCACCCACTGATAAACAAGGATGAACTCAGCTCATTTTGGTGGGCCAAAGGTCAAAGGTCAGTGTTGCGGGCACACTTGGTGGAGGCATCCACCTGCGATGAGCCACTTCTGGTATTGAGAGATGAGTTGATTGTGCGTTTATCAGTCATGTGACCATACGAGGGAAACGACATCAACAGGGTTTAACCCTTCCAGTTGATGTGTGGCTGTAACGTCGTCGTCGTCGTTTATGAGTCGCTCAGGTGGTAAAACCTGGATGAAGCACCTGCTCTCCACATCACGACAGATGGTGAGTGTGTGTGAGACCTTACAAACACACACGCAGAGGATGATTGAACGCATATCATCTTTTCAAGGGCTGCAATTTGAAGGGTAGCCGAGTGCGTCACCATGGTAACTGCGTTCCTATCTCCAGCGGGGGTCATGATCTCGCCATCTAAACCTGGTTGGTGGGTCCGGCGAGCATCGCTCTCACCTTCCTGGACAAGTGTCTCTTGATCTCCCGCTTCTCCTCCTGCTCCTCCAGGTCGTTTCGAGCTGCAGGGAACCAGAGAAAGACACACATCAGAGGCCATGACCACTTCCTCTCCTGCCCGCACGCCACCGCATGAGAGGCTGCTCACGTTTGAGAATGTTCCGCTGCTCCAGTTCCTCCGCCGTCGGCCGCTGACTCAATCGCCTGAAAAGAGAGAGAAGATGGAGGTGTTGGTCTGAGCTGGCGGGTGCTGACACCAAGGAGCAGCTCAGCGCTCTGTTCCGCTGCGCTGCTCCTGCCAGCAGGGGGCGCTCGAAGCGCTGAGGATGGCAGCTCATGGGAGAATCAGGCACAAAATACTGAGTGACAGCAAAAAGGCCTCGGGGGGGGGGGGGGGGGGAGCTTGAGCAGGTGTGTCAGGTGGGTTTCAACGATGTCACATGTTCGGCTACTTTATCTGAAATGCTGCATGTTTTCTTTAGAAAATATTTGTATTGCGTCTCCACGCCGCTGCTCCTCTGTCCCCTCCGTCCCATTCTCATCAACGCCATCGAAGCAACGCCTTCTTCAGGTTTGGGACAAATGTCCGCAGGAGCTCGAGGAGGAAATGAGAAGATTTTGGTGGTCAAAGGTCACTGGCGTCTCATATGTACATGACATCCGGCCATTTCTCTTTGGCGTAACCTGTTAACACCTCGAGGGGATTTCTTCAAATACAGCACAGAAGTTTACTGGTCAAAGGTCAAAGGTCGGAGGTGTTCAGCCACAACGCAGCATTTCTATTCTTGGTAAATTTTTTAAGATGTAAAACCACATCTGGAACTTTCTACAGGAAATGAAAGCGGCGGCGAGTCCCAAACCTGGTGAGTTTGGTGGCGGTTTGTTGCCGGAATTCGAGTCTCTCCTGGTCGGACTGCAGCGGCAGGATGTTCTTCTCCTCCAGCTCCCTCTTGGATGGACGGTTACTCAGCTTGATGGCGAGCGAATCTTTCCGTAACACCTTCATGGCCAGTGTGCCTGCAGCGACACCACAGTTCACACACGCCGTGCAGGGTTGTGACAGCTGCTAAACGCTGCCCGCGTGTGATCAACGCACCAAGGCGAAGGACAGGCACTTACTTGTAAACAACGTATCATCGTCATCTTCCTCTTCCTCCTCCTCCTCCTCCTCTTCATCATCTTCTTCCTCCTCATCTTCCTCATCTTCCTCTTCCTCATCCTTGTACATCCCGGGCAGCTCCTCGTAGTCCGCCTCGTTGGGGAGGTTCTCTTTGTCGTCGTCGCACTCGATCATCACCGTGGGAACGGCATGCATCATGGAGCTGTGGATGGTGGGAGAGGTCAGAGGTCAGACGTGTGTGATTCCTGCGTGTGAGGAGGGTTTAAGCAGTGAAATAACAGGAGAGCAAATCCACGTCAGAGCGTGACGGAGGGAGAGAGAAGCAGAACGACTGTCCGGGGCAGAAGAACAGATTATTGCCTTTCATTCCTTTTACTCACCAACATCTTTGAGGCTTTTCCAGGTTTTTCAAGACGCACGAAGCCTGAACGCAACGTAAAATGGCGGTTAAAGCTGCCAGAACGCACGGGCCGACGTCAGAGGAACCCATCAGTAACGGCACGAGTCCACCGAGTAAGCAATGGTCTGGACTAAATGAATCCTCAGACAGGCGACCAATCATGGTGATGTGGAGGTGGAGGAGGGGAGTGTGGAGGGGGGGTGTAACCTCTAACCTGTACACGTCCATTAATAAAAGGCCAAGACTGGCAAAAACAACTCTGTCAATGACATCACTACTCTACCGACGTGCAGGTCAGAAGGGACCCAACGCTCCAGCCGGTCACCGACACCTCGCCTCTGTCCGTTCAGGGTGACCGTGGAAACGTGGCGAGCAAGATGGCAACCGACCGACAGCGAAGGGAAACCAAACAATTCTTAGATTGTGAAGGTTTTTTTTTTTCTTCATGGTCATACAACTGCTCTTTGATTCCCGCCTCTCGCAGGTCGCGACCTCTAATCCGACAATAATTTGGCAAAAAAAAACCGCATTATTTTCTTCAAACCCGACTCTCCTCCTCCGTCTCCTCCTCCTCCGTCTCCTCACCTCTCAAACCTCTGCATGGTGAGCGCCAGGGTCTTGTTGAGCTCCTCTATGATTCTGCTGGGCGGGTGAAGTGTAATGGGTAGCGTCCCGTACTGCAGCGAGTGCCCGCCCATCGGGGCGTGGCCGGGGGGTGCAGGGCACTTCTGGAAGGCGAGCGAGGAGGGCTCCATGCTCCCTGCAGGTATGGAGATCAGGAGCTTCTTCGGAGGTAGAGGAGGAGATAACTTCATCGACATGCACGGCAACTTCACCGGGGCGCCATCTGCAAGAAGCAGGGGGGTGTTAACGGCGGAGGCGAAGCGGCTGGAGCTGGAGCGGTGACGGCGGGTGCGGCACGTACCTGCGATGTGATTTGGTAGCCTGCTGAAGGGTTTGGGGGGCAGCGCCGGAGGTTGCTTGTGTAGTATGGGAGGTCTGGAGAGGGTTGATTCAGCACCGTCACCTGGATACACCAAGGGCTTCTTGGTGGGCGGAGCCTGATTGGATTTCTGTCCATGGTCCTGTTGACACGCCCCCTCGCTTGACATCGGAAACTCCAGCGAGCCTGAGGAGGAAGTCAACATGGTTAGAGGCGTTCAGAGGCGAGGCAGCAGCAACGGCGCTGAGGTTCTGCCGCCCACCTCCAGCTGCTGCTGCTCCCTCCATCAGCTCAGCGCCGTCGGACTCGGAGGAGCTGCAGCCGAGCAGCGGGGAGCGCCCGTTCTCCATCTTCACCTCCTCCCTCAGGGACGGGGACGAACCGTCTACACACACACACACACACACACGGGCAAGGAAGAGGGGGTGTTTAGAAACAGATGAATGGAAGACGCTGCAGCGATCACATGACTGCTTTTATTCATGATGGAAACAAATCAAAAGGTTATGAGGTCATCGTCATCAACCACAGCTGATGGCGCTCAACCATCCAGCACTTCCTCCTTCAGGACTTCAGGCTTTAGAAGAAACGAGGAAACGTGGAGGACTTCGATAAAAACGACCATCATTTCATGATTTGATACAAAAATATTTGGGTTTTGGAGTTTTTTTTAAATCCAGGTTCGGATTTTTAATTTTATAATCTTGTTTTTTTAACTGATCGCGGTGTGATGAGCAGGAATGACACCTCGAACCCTGAACAAGGCTGGCATCGCCCCCCCCCCCCCCACATGGTTACTCATCTCCTCTCCAGACCTTCACCTTTCTCGTAAACCTCCTTCAGCACTCCTTTCTTGATCAGCTCTTCTCTGCTCTGCCGCATCGACATTTTCCTCTCCAGGACTGAAAGAGCAGACGGACACCGGGTCAACATCAACAACAACAACAACAACAACAACAACAACGGGGGGAGGACAGCACTCGTCAGAGTGGAGGAATGTGGCATCAGCTGAGGTTTGTCTGTTGCTTGGCCGTAACGATCATGTGACTGACCTGATCTCAGGCCAGCCAGCAGCTCCTGCTGCAACAAACAACCCCTGTAGTGAAGCTGATCCACCAGGACGACTGGCAGCCTCGTCACGGAAACCTCTTCCTCGTGTGTGTGTGTGTGTGGGGGGGGGGGGGGGGGCATCCTGCATCTCTCCTCTGGGAGAACGCTCTCTGAGCTCCTGTCAAGAGTAACCAGCTCTCCTCCTGCAGCATCACCTCCCCCTCTCCCTCCCCCTCTCCCTCCCCCCTCCCTAAAACATAATCATTTACAGCCGCTCTTCGCTCCAGATACTATATCACCTCCTGATCAGCAGCTCAGAACCGCGGCGCCATTCATCAACGCCGCTGTCGCCCGGTGCAGCGGGGTGTCGTTCATCTACTGGTGGAGATGAGCGAGGCAGATTACTACGGGGGGGGGGGGGGGGGGCTGCTGGTGTTGACAGCGCTCCGGTTCTCACCTGCTGAGGTCTGCTTGAACTTTTCGCTCTTCTTCTTCCTCCATTTCCAGGGTTTAAACAGACGTCCCAGCGTGGCGAATTTGCTGCGCCGGCGGATGGGTGGCGTGTGTGTCCCCGGCACCAGAGAATCAGAGCGCATGGCCGCCAGCCGCTCCACCTCCTCGGCTGCAAGACACAACGGAACCAACAGGACGTCAACCTCGACGAAACACATCCACCTTTACATTTACTGGGTTTCATCGCCACGGCGAGTAAATCTGATCCGGATGGTCGTCAGAGCGGCGAAGGCAACAGTCTGAACCCGCAACAAGAGGAGGAGTGATGGAGGTGGGTCACCGTAGTAGCACAAGAAGCACTGTTACCAAGCAACCGCATCACCTGTGGTGAGCTTGGAGCTGTTGGACGTAGTCACGCCAGGGGGAAGGGGGCCCAGTCTAGGCCACGCAGGTCTGCACGCTGAGGGCAGAAAACGCCGTAACCTTGAGTTTTCAAACACACACGCCTGCTAGCATCAACAGTTGGTGACACCTGTGATGTCACAGGCCAGCAGCGTGACCTGTGATGTCACAGGCCACGCCGTGTGGCAAACGTCTCCCCCCTTCAGAGACTGAGTCACATCGACGTCTCAGCCTGGTGATGAGGGCACCTGAAGGTCTGGAGACGTGAACACGGGACCCACGTCAGCCTCCAGGGCGCCGTCCTGGTGACCAGAGGGACAGCAGCTCTGGAGCAGCTACCCCTGACGACACCACCCATCCCCCACCGCCGGCCCTCCCCCCTCTGCCCTCCCCACTCACAGCCTGGTGTGAACGCCTCAATCTTCCCTGGAAAAACACAGCAGTGGATTTTCCTCCATCTCTAAGAACAGAAGGAGCCTTTTTCTCTTCCCAGCTCGGAAGACTCATCTGGTCTTGGTCTGACCCCCCTCAGTCTTACATTGCAGTGCTGCCCCTGCTGCTGGTCTTGGTCTGACCCCCTCAGTCTTACATTTCAGTGCTGCCCCTGCGGCTGGTCTTGGTCTGACCCCCCCAGCGGCGGTTTGAGAGCTGTGCTGAGTCAGAGGGCTCAGACTCGCACCGCAGGGCGACATTCTTCCACCTCGACCGCAAACAGTGACTCACAACACAAACGAGTCCTAACAGCCGACGAGACCTGATCCAGATGTGAGACGAGACCTGATCCAGATAGGATTAATCAATACTGTTATTGATCCGATCCCAGACTTTGATCTCACGCATCAGAGCCCAAATCTGTCATCTTTGATCTCAGACTGCTTTGATAATTCAGCACCAGAACGATCCGGAATCCTGTCCATCATCTCGGACCCTCAGACGCAGCACGGAGCCTCCAGTCACCAGAGGATGAGCACCCTAGAGGAGCCATACCGGACCGGACCGAACCATTTAAGACTTAACAAGGTGGACACACACACACACACACACACACACACACACTCTGACACTTCCAGTCCCACTCGGATCTCTAACATGATCTGGTGATCAGTCTGAGCCTCGAACTGATCGCTTCTTCCAGTACAACTCCCAGCCCGCAGCTGCGAGGACCTCCGCACTTCCGCTCCTTCATGTTTTTGAAGGAGTTCTGAATGAAACCAGAACGGAACCAGGCGAGTTCTGGTTCAGCAGCCGAGGCTCGTAGCCCCTCCGAGGGTTTAAATCGACCGTCAACTTCTCAAACAGTCACTGAAGTAGCCAAAGCGGCCCTGGAGGGGGGAAGGGGCCCCTCCTCTGCTGGTAGACAGTAAACAGAACCCGGGTCCTCTCACCGTCCAGCGGCTCGGCTCCTCGGCACTTCCCGCAGATGTGCTTGATCTCCTTCCCGATGTGACAGTGGAGCACAAACGGCGTGTTGTTTTTGCTGCTGGCGGCGGGTTGACGCGGCTGCTGCCGGCCGGAGCTCCCGCGGGGCTTCCGACCGGTCAGGCGGAACGCTCTCCTCTTCCTCCGCGGCTCCCGCTCATCGGACGCGGCCGCTGCTGAGGACAGAGTCTCGGCGGCGGCGGCAGCAGCAGCAGCAGTGGGTCGGGATCCGGACAGTGAACGCATCACGCTGCCTCCGCGACCCGCCATGTTCAGGCTGGACTGCAGGGCCGGAGCCTCGCTGCCCTGTGCTCCGTGCTGGACGATTTCAAATGATTTGCCGTTCCGACCACCACCAAAATATCAAGCATAGTTACAACTACCATTTCCGGTATGGGCTTTCAAAAATAAAAGCATTCCACCCGCACAACGACCTCTTCACAAAAATGTTTACATTTTTTTGAGTTTACACATGTGATCAAGGCTCTATTTTACTTTAGCATTCTTTAGTGATCCACTAATTTGAAACCATTAATCGCTGCCACTCAGTTCTTTGCTCCAGTTCTTTTTATAAATACATTTGAAAACTTTATCCCAAATCCCTTCAAACATCTCATGTGTTTTGTTTGCAAAGTTCTTTCAGTTGTAAATTAAATGAGTAAATCCGATGGATTGAAGGGCAAAAATGAAGCCCCTAATTTTAGACAAGGTTAGTGACGAATTAGATTTCTAGAGGAGGATTTCGTGGTTTTCCTTCTGCGTCATGAAGGGCGATCATTGGTTTCCTTCTGTTTGGAGGCCCGACAGTCACAGCCGTCCGGGTGCAGGATGTTGTGATGGTCTTATTTCGTCCTTCGGGAGGTTGAGATGAAAACAAAACTACAACGCGGATGATATCCAGTTGTTCCAGATGTGACCCAACGTTTCTTCCGTCTTTTATTTTGAAGGAATCTGGACTTTCCCCGGTACGGGTCTGCCTCCCTGGCAGGACCTGGACGAACCCCCCCCCCCCCCCCCGGCCAGTCACAGCTCGCTATTACGTGACAGAGACGTGACGGGAACCAATGAGCTTCAAGCGCCGGGAGATTCAGAATCCTAATGAGCGACGGACAGAGGACGAGAATCTGACCCGAGCAGGTGAGAACGCGTCCACCTCCGCAGAGAAAACTAGATCCTCGCTCCGCCTTTGACCCCGAGGAGGAGGCGACTGATTAAAGTAGAGGGGAGGTTCGTTGTGGAGTTTGGAGCGTAAACTGCTCCCCTCAAACGATTGTTGAGTTCATACTTGATGATTAATTCTGACGGAAACGTAAACACACTTCTCTCCGGTTCGTGAAAGAATTGCCTTTTAGATGAATTAAGATGGAGGAAGGATATTTGACACAAAAAAGAGAACTAATCTGATTTCTACTTTAATTGGACAATATGGATCAAATTGTTTTAGTTTACATTTAAATTAATTTTTTTTCTGTCGTACTTGAACGTTATCATTTGGGTGAATTTGCTCTTTAATGAGCTGTACTCATTTCTTTTTTTTGGGGGGGGGGTCTCATACGCTTGTTAAATTTGTGATGCATTCTTTAATAAATGCTTACAATTTTTATTTATTTTTTTTAAAGCAAACCAACTCACAAATCTGGCCATCTTAAACAGCAAATACACCGAGGGGGAGTGATCAAACACAAGCCAATTATAAAGTCATGCGTGGTGCAGCTGCAGCGTAAACACCATGAATAAATGAGAGATCAGCGTCATGAAAGTGTCGCTGCACCCCGGCCACCATATTTATTATTCATCCTCCTGTCCGACAGTTCTCCTCATCGTGAGCTGCTTTAATGGTCAATGTTTTCTAAGTTGCAACATCGGCGCCTTGAGTTAAGTCAGGGTTGCACCTGAGAACCGCCGTCCTGTCTGAGTCCTCACCCTCCTGAAGGCGAGCAGAGACGATGAGCGTTTATTCATGTAGCAGATATCAATACGTGCATCGACTCAAAGTGCTGGACAGACCAAGAAAAACATTTAAAAAAAAAAAACGATGATTGGAGAGCAGGAAAAGTGTAACAAAACAACAAAAACCATCAAACAATCATCAGAGAGTTCAAACGTCCACCTCTGCAAGTGCACGATTCTGTGGAGCAACAAAAGTCAAAACATTTGTGAGTGTGGGGGGGGGGATTTTAGAGCATAAAAGCAAAAATATTTTAATTTTCTTTTTTTTCCCCAAAGGTTGGGAAATTAAACGCCAGTTCTGGGTCACAGCCTGTAGTTACAGGCTTGTGCCAGCAGAGGGAGGAAATGTGTGTAAAATGAAAGAAGGCCTCCTCCGAGGGCGCCAGACTGCGAGCTGCAGGGTGCAGACTGGCGAGGAGGAGTCTCCGCCTCCTTCATGTGACAGCACTGAGCTGAGGAACATTTGTCATGCCAGCCATGCACAGAGCGTGTTGAAGTTCACGTGTTTTATATCACACTCAGATTAAAGCGACCGGCTGCTCTGGTGGTAGCAGAGGCGTTCAAGTTCAAGGCTGCGTATCACAACACAAAAGGAGGAGAGTTTAGAGAACAGGGCCGGATCCGCCCCCCCTTGTCAGGTGCCAGGCCTCCAGTTTCCCCTCAGCACACACGTCTACGTCTCTGTGAGCACAGATTAGCTCACAAGGCTCTAAGCTACCTAAAGTATCACATTCTGTGCAGTTTATCCGTCTTTTTGTGATGTCAAGCAGGAACGAACAACACCGCTGTTGTTGTAATGGGAAGGAGATGTGAGTTAAGAGCGGTGGCGGCGGGAGGCTAATCGCTAAATCCGGCGGATTATTATCATTCCGGATGGAGTGACGCGTGAGAACATTGTTTAATGTTGTAGCTTAATTGTGTCGAATCACCTAAAATGGAACGTTTGCTTTGCGACAGCGACCTCTGCTGTGATCAGTGGGAATGACAGGATGCCGGAGTGTTGATAGCATGGACTGTATAAAACAATGGGACGGACTGAAGCGTGAAGCTAAGTGTTAGCCCTTAGTCAGCAGCCGTTGGGCGCGTGCACCGACGGGATCAGCTGATTTCGATGGATGAAACCAGCTTCTGTAGGAGCATCGATCACGCGTCTGTGGCTGATGACAGCAGCAGGAATCAGGTGACGCAGCAGCGAGGAGCGCCAGGGGAGCTCCGGTCTGAATCCTGCCTGACCAGAGACTCAGTGGGTTACAGAGGTTTCAAAGGTTACAACTCAGTGCCTCAGTGACAAGTCTGATAAGCTGTGAAACAAACACACACACACACACACACACACACACACACACACACACACACGAGCAGCACCTGATCCGACCACGTGTCCTCGTCACATCAGAGATGGCGGCTCTACTCCGTTCGACTGCCTGCGGTCTGAACAGCTGTCAGATTTTTTTTCCCCGCCAGTGACACATTGAGCTCTTCGCCTCCGTCTACCATACATGTCAAGAAGGGCCCAGACGAGGCTCCGCCCCCTCAGCTGATACGGCCATCAGCCAATGGAGCTTCTTATCCGTGGGCTGGGATGGAGATCCACATCTGCCACCAGGGAGTCAGTCTCACCTTCACCTGCCTGAGCAGTGGCTCACATCTCCAGGCTGACTTTTTTCCTCTCCTCTCAGGTTTGATCCTGGATCAGTTACCTCCGCGCGCCGATCGCCTCCCAGCTCCTGAAGCTGTTTTTGATGGTTGAAGCTTCATCGGTGTTTGTCAGGTGTGGATTAGCGATCTATCAGAAGGTAACGGTGACTGTTTTGATTGACAGCATCTGATACTGCTGCTCCCTGCATGCTAAGAACAGATATCAGAGGAGTCAGTCCTCCCTTGAGGTGACTCATGTGATCACGGCGGCGGCGGCGGTGGCTAACACATTACCGCGCTCCTCTCTACATCCACATACTGAGTCAGAACGACGTGACTTTGAAAAGTGCGATTGTAAATAAATAAAGCTTCCACTGAGCAAGTAAGGAAGGGAAGGACTGCAGGTGAAATGGTTACTGATTGGGGTCCAGATGTCATGTGTCTGGGTCTCCACCAACCGCTAAAGGAAAATGCCATAATCGATGGCAGCGCTGATGCTGCCGGCCTGGCTGCTGCCAGTTCGCCGTCCACAGGTCAGGCTGTGCTTTTAAATCCTGCCTCTAAGCTAAATTCTGCTGGCTTTACCGGTCAGATGCAACTATTGACGTCCTGCTGCTCCACTGCAGGACGGCGTGTTCAGAGAGGTGCACTCGTCTGTTCACGGGTCAACACGCCGGCACATCTCGCCACTCAGGGTTTGGAGATCTTTGCTGTGAACACAACGGCGTGACAAGCTGCAGCTTCTCCAACAGCCGCTTTCATTGGCTGCACAAAGAGGCGGTAGAAAGGTGCGCCAAAACGTCGCTGTGGCGTCCACCTAACCGCCAGTCCAGCTCCTCCTAGGAGCGGCCGCATGGAAACTGACAGAACCGTTTAACACGGCAGGAGCCTGCGTGGGAACTCTAGCTTCCTAGAACATCGTCTCAAAAATATCCTTCTAAAACTAGAAGTTTGTATCAGGATCCCTCCACCGTGATACTGACGCGTTTTGTCGACGGTACAAAGTGATTGTGGTCACTTCATGTCCTTCTGTGTGTGATTTATAAGTTTCTGGAAAACCAAATACGCTGCCGTCCTCTCCACTGACCCGCTCGTCTATTTCTGATCGGCCTCCATTACTCCAGACGTGTCACATGAAGTCATCCGATCCCAGCCTCTCTCACTGGGTTAGATATTAATCACCCTCTTGTCTTTGATAGCGCTGCTGCTAATTTAGGGCCGAACAGACACTTCAAACCTGACAGAGGTTCAGCATACAAAATTAATGTGCTGCCCTGCTGCTGAGGTGGAGACCTGCTGTCTGTAGTTGGCATCAGACTCCTTCAGCTCCTTCAGCTCCTTCACCTCCTTCAGCTCCTTCACCTTCAGCTCCTTCACCTTCAGCTCCTTCAGCTCCTTCACCTTCAGCTCCTTCACCTCCTTCACCTTCAGCTCCTTCACCTTCAGCTCCTTCAGCTCCTTCACCTCCTTCACCTTCAGCTCCTTCACCTTCAGCTCCTTCACCTCCTTCACCTTCAGCTCCTTCACCTTCAGCTCCTTCACCTCCTTCAGCTCCTTCACCTTCAGCTCCTTCACCTCCTTCACCTTCAGCTCCTTCACCTTCAGCTCCTTCACCTCCTTCACCTTCAGCTCCTTCAGCTCCTTCACCTCCTTCAGCTCCTTCTCCTTCAGCTCCTTCTCCTTCAGCTCCTTCACCTTCAGCTCCTTCACCTCCTTCAGTTCCTTCACCTTCAGCTCCTTCACCTTCAGCTCCTTCACCTTCAGCTCCTTCAGCTCCTTCACCTTCAGCTCCTTCAGCTCCTTCAGCTCCGTTATAGTCCATCTGTTCTCTGGTTCGGATGCAGAGTCTTGGAGGAATCCCCTCATCACACCACAGGAGCGACGCACCTACAAAGTCCTAGTTCCCTCCCCCGGGGAGGTCAGGTTCTTCCCCCCATCCAGATGTTACACCTCAACCAGAGAGCGTCCACCTCTGCCAACGTGAACCAAACTCAATATGGAACAAGCAGAAGCAGACTCTGAAGAGTGAGCGGGAGATTCCGCACAAAGGAGCAAACTTCCTGTGTCCACTAGGTGGCGCAAGAGAGCACACACTTGTGTTTCTGTGCGTCATGTGAAGAGAACGGCGGCATGTGGACGTGAATCAAATTATAGCTGAGGCTTAATCCCAAGGACCACTAGGTGGCGCCATGGCTTCAGTTCAGCTAGGCGATGTCGTAAGTCTTGGACTCAAATGACAAGTTTGGGAAAGATCTGACAACGTGGCGTCCAGAGAGATAAAAACTAGCCCAGTTACCATGGTAACGCCATTTCAAGAAAACTCACAGTCCTGATAGTAAAGCGTCACCAAGTCCTTAAAGTGTTTCTGCCCGAACGTGAGATGGATCTGGTTGACTCACTCGGAGGAGGAAATCAAAGCGTGACAAAGATGTGTAATTTCCTGTCGCCACCAGATGGCACTATGACTCAGCTGCCCTAAAATGTATCGGGTTCTTCCTCAGCCAGAACTGCACCTCTCCTCCAAGTTTGGTGAAAATCGGCCGTGCAGTTTTGTTAGTTTTTTCTGAAATCCTGTTGACAGACAAACACCAGCTGAAACCTTGAAAACATCACCACGAGAATCTTTGCTCACTGATGGCTGCACTCAGCCGTACGGCTCCACCGTGTCACCCGGTCGGTGTGTGTTGGTGTGTTTTCCTTCTCAGGTCCATCCAGGAATTTGTTGGCACCAGACACAGAAGAACGGTGACTAAATAATGGCTGACTTAACAAGGAAGAAGAAGAGGAAGAAGAAGAAAAGAAGCGTCGGTGAATTTCAAAGGTAACAAAAAGTTCAGCGTTTTTCCTCTTCTAACAGTTTATTTCTGTCCGTTTCTCTCTCTCTCTCTCTCTCTCGCTCCGTCTCGCTCTCTCTTTCTGTGCCATTCAGTGTTCAAAGCGCCCCCCCCCCCCCACCAGCCCCACTGTGTGCAGAATTAATACAAAGTGACAGAACCGCAGAGCCCGTAGGAGCTCGTGTGTGCTTGTTTGTGTGTGTACATCCCGGTAAAAGTGTGAATGTGAGAGCTGGCATATCACAGGGAGATGAGTCACCCCTCTGTCTCCCGTACGCCGCTCGTCTGTTTTGATAGGTGGGCTTCATCCGTACAGACACCAGACGGGGGGGGGGGACGACACTAGAATACTGTTAAACGACAGAGGAGGTTTGCATCTCTGCCTGGAGTTTGTGGTTTGGCCTGTGTTTCTTTTAAGCCTCCCTCTTGGCTGAAGAGCCCAGGAGTGAACCACGCGAGGGGGACGGATGTCCTCGTCCCGCAGGAAGGCTGCAGGTCGCAACCGGCGACCAATAAGTGGGTGAATGCGCCTCATGCACCCACCCACACCAGAAATGGAGCCCAACCAGGTCTGACGTGAGTTTGGGATAAAAAATATGTTTCACCCACATGCCCAAAATTTGGAAGGCACACGCCACATCCCACGACCTACAGGAAGGTCAGGTGACCTAAACCCAACAGGAAGTCCACAAATTTGATTTTGCTCTGACTGGTTTTTTTTTTGGGTGCCATTTCCACAGGTTACAGCGCAGGAGTCCCAAAGGAATTGAACACAATTTTTTTCTAAAAATGACCAAAATACGCTGTAAGAGGGGGCATCGTGAGCGGTGCGGTCGAACCACTGGATTCAGCATTCAGGAGGAGAACTGAAGTCTCCTTTGCATCAAAGCAACAGACCGCAGCTGCCACTTCGCCAGGATCCCTGCACGGGTCCAGAGAAACAGCGCTGACAGCGGTCCGCTTCTCGTCAGGGAGGGACTGGGCAGACGCGGTGGGGTTTCGGTGCGAGGGTCGCCGCTATCATGCTGTTATCGTCGGTCTCCTCTAGAAAACGAACTCCTCTGCTCTGCTCCACCACCAATGACTCAGACGAGGTGGCAGCAGCAGAGTCTCTGGGAGAAGATTCTCTGAGCTGGTTCCGGTCCAGAGAGGCCCAGATCAGTTGCTGAGCTGGTCTTCATCCATTCTGGATCCGAACCGGACCTCCAGAACCTTTGGAGCTGAAGAGGTGAAGTGATTAGCATCATTTTTAGGATCAGCTGCTAGAGCCAGCGTGAGGAAGGAACTACGTGCTGCTGTTAAGAAAATAAAAACAGCGTGTCGGCATCGGGAGAATCAGCCGACCTGAGCACCGGCAGGTAAGTAGACCGGTGCACGATGACATCACGGGCCGAGACCTCCTCAGTTCTCCTGCTACAATGAGCAGCTTGTCTGGGCTGAATGGAGGAATCAGCGTGCCAGCGGAGGAAGTGTGAGGGGGCTCAAGTGTTGGCTGGAAGGCTGCAGAGCAGTGGGAGCACAGCATTTGCATGTCTCCCACCTCCCTCTGCCCAGGTAGTCCAGAGCCGGAGCTCAGGGCCTCCTCCTGAATGGAGGCGCATGAGAGCAAGATAAGAGGGTTTGCATGCCTGCCTCCCACCAGCCAGCTCTGCTCTTATTCTCTGTGTGCTGGTCTCTCTGTTTCCACCCTGGCGTTCTCATCCTCCCCCTCCACCCCCGCCCCTCCCGCTCCCCCACCTCCGCTCGTTCAAGCCCTCTCTGTCTCGGCCTCCATTCATGTCCGTGTCAGGGCTCGCTATGCTTGGACGAGAGTGCGCGAATGTCTGTGTCTCGGTCTTGGGTAGACGGGCCAGCGTCCAACTGAGCTGACCTGGATTTATTTTGCTTGAGAAAAAAAATAAAGCGTGTGCTTCCGGGGCTCTGACTCAGGATCACGGAAATGAGCCGCAGCTTAAAAAAGAAGAAAAACAAAGAGGGGGTAAAAATTATAAAAATTCTTGCTGGTGTTTCTTCCTGTTAAGGCTGGACGCACCGGCTCATCGGTTTTATGTCTTCATCTTCTTTTGTTTCTTTTAATCTGTGTGATTTGACAGATGGAGGAGGGGCTTGGCAATCAGAGAGAGCATTTTCATTGGATGCAAAATTCGTACACGCCCCTTAGTGCATGATGAGTCATCAAAGCGTCTGAATTTCTTCACGGGATGAGAAATGACGGGGATTCGGGTGATCTGTTTTTTTCCATCTATCAAGAGACGAGTTAATAATCAATACTTGGGCGCATCGTGAAATGAAACCGACTTCTTTAAGTTCGTGGGACTGTTAAAACTATGATGCGTAACTTTTACCTGTAAACCAACAGCGCAGGTCAGGCTCGCTGCCACCAGGTAAATCTGGCTGCTCTTCATCATGAAAGGCTTAGAGACTGAGTCAGATTTCTGATAAAAGATTTTAACGTCGAGGCTTCGTAAAAACAATCTTTTTTCACAAGTGGGGGGAGGGGGGCACGCGTGCTCCTGGGGGCACAGCAGGGGGCGCACAGGTGAGCTGGAAAACAGCTAAATAAAGTTAATCCAAAATCACAAACCTCCAACATAAAAGAACCCATACAGAAATTATGCTGAATATTGGAAGATGACAAGCATTTTTTTCCCTCCATGAAACAGAAAACCAATAAATCTATCGTGTGTCTTTCCTCACTGAAAGCTCACGCCAGGCACCTGGTCTGCTGATGTGAGTGTTGGCAGGGGAGACAAAGGAACAGCCAGGTGAGTGGAACCAGGTAATGAGAGGGCAGCTGAGGAGGGAAGAGCCCCCTGGAGGGAGCACACGGACGTGGACGTGGTCCAGGCCGCAGCACCCAGGAGCGCATGCACGGTGGCAGAGGAGCAAAGTAGCAGCGGGGAAATCGCCTCAGAGCTGAACGTGGCAGGAGAGGGTCAGAGGAAGCCATCTGGCAAAAGCCACGGTGGTAAACTCTTGTTTACTAAATCTGATACACACACACACACACACACACACACACACACACAACCTCCCACACACACACACACACATACACTGGTGATGGCATGGATACTTGTGACACACATCAAAGCAAAGAGTGGGCTGGATTTATGCAAAACAACAGCAGCTAAACACACAATCGGTGTGAATGGAAGGAGGAGGTGTGCAGATGGCAGCGCCGGTGACAGGAGCGGCGAGGAGACGACCAGATTAGACCCCAGCCATGTTTATGGGAAGGAGCCAGAAGCCCATGAAAGAAATGCTTCATTCCTCTCCTGACGTCGCTGGCGGTGCCCTCTGAATTCTCGGTGATGCCAGCGTCATGCAGCTGCAGCCCGCCTGCTCTGTTTTCAGCTAACAGCTAACCCCCCCCCACCACCACCACCACCCGCCCCCCTCCCTCAGACCGCCTGATGGAAAGCCTGACACAAAGCTTCAAGAAATATCAGAGAGGCTCGGCTCGTCTGAAAGGAGGCGCTGCGTTTAATGGGGGACAAAATGGAGAGGAAGAGAGTTGAGGGCAGCTGAGAGAGCTCACGAGTAGGTGGGCCTGGATACCATGAGTCATAAAGGTCTTGGCAGGCTGGGGGGGCCAAGCATGTGAGTAATTCCTGAGCTCATTCAGATTTATGTAAGGCTGCTCCTCACCTCGACTCCAGGCAGGCAGACAACAACCTGATCTCCTTCTCCTTGCTCCCTCAGCGATTTAACCAATCTGTCAGTGCTTGAGCTGAACTTCAAAGAGCGGCCACCGTTTTGGGCTGCGTGACATCACAAAACCTCGCCGATGAGTCCCTGACTTTGGTCCGAGATGTCCGACTTTGATCTTGGGGCTCTGGCTTCGATTTCGGACTCTGGTCTCTGATTTACTGCTGGCATTGCCCCGCCCCTTTATCCCTCAGAGTGCTAGTTGTTTATCCGGCATGATGGAGTGGCCAAGCTCCGCCTCTTCATCTCTTCCAGGGCTCATTGTTTGGGGGCCATGGGTTTTATGACGGTTACCAACGACTCCTCTGCTAATTCTGACTTTGATCTCTCTCATTTTGTCTCTCATCCTGTCACCTTTGATCTCTGATTCCTCTTGGTCACCACATATGTACCCAGAAGCCAGACCCCTAGACCCTAGACCCTAGACCATCAGACCCCTAGACCCTCAAACCCTCAGATTCCAGACCCACTAGACCCTAGACCATCAGACCACTAGACCCTTAACCCTCAGACTCCCAGACCCCCAAACCACCACATGCCAGACCCCCAAGACCCTAGACCCCTTGACCTTCAGGCCCCTAAGATTCCAGACACCCTAGACCCTGAGATTCCAGATCCCCTAGATCCCCTCAAATCCTCAGTTTCTAGACCCTCAACCCTCAGATTCCAGACCGCCTAGACCCTCAAACCCCTCGACCCTCAACCCTCAGACTCCAAACTCCCCAGACCCTGATCCGTCAGAAGAGTGACTGTTCGACGATGGCGCTCATCCGCTCTGTCCTACATTTCAGACGACGTACTGAGGGGGTAAACAAGCAGAATAAAGAAGCACAGCAGAAAACGAGAGTTCACGTCCATGACAAACATGGCATACCGGCTAGCCTGAATACCAGGATGTACATGTGACCACCACAGTCCGGCTCGTGACGGGTGGCCTGTTTAAAAAAAAAAGAGGGACGTTTTTATGTGTAAGATGTAGATGGTCATTGATGGAGGAATGGAGGGGGGAGCGTCAGGACGGGTTCAGCACCGGGGGCAGTGGACAGCTCCGGGCTGGTGGGGTATGAGAGCAGCCTCCCTGAAGGATGTGGAGGGATTTTCTTGGGAGGAAGGGAGCGCTTTATTTCCCATCCACCAGGCGAAGAAGACGGCGGCTGAAGCCATGCCCAGGATGCTGACAGCGTACCATCGTGACCATGGCAACAAAGGAAACTTACAGGAACTGCAGGTTTGACGTGCAGGAGCATCCCTCCGTCCCTCCATCCATCCCTCGCCCTTCTATAAATGCTATCATAGCAACCGCATCAGCTCGCTGCAGCTGACAGCCGAGGCGGAGTCTGGCTGGAGCGCCAGCCACCATTCCTCCTGCTCTACGGGGCTAATTAGTTCCCCTGCCCGCGTCCCTGCTACCAGAGAACCAAAGCTTCCTCTCGGCTCACCCTGCGTGAGTCACTCCGTCCACCGAGGTGCAGCTGAGCACCGCCAGACCCGCAGAGCGAAATCCCAGAGTCATGCTGATGTGTGGGAACTGTCACCGGGCACTGGAGCGCGTCTCTCTCCCTCTCCCCCCTCCCGGTGGACGCTGCTACACCCAGACTCGAGCTGACGAGCTTCCCCGCTGCCTACCTGTCTCCAGGTGCAAAGAGATCCTCGCCTCGTTGATGTAAGGCGTGTCACTCTTGGACCGGACCCTCCGGATCGGTCTGCGGTCTACCTCCTCCTCCGGGGCCGCCGCCATGTTCGGCCAGCCGGGCAGCGTCCACAGGCGACCGGCGTGACTGCGAGAGAGACTCGGCGCCGCAGCAGCCACTCGTGCACCCGCCCGGGCAGACGGTGTGGGGGGTGGGTGGGGGTGGGGGCTAGTGTAATGGTGATGGAGGGGAGGAGAGAGAAAGGAAGATGGTGAGCCTGATGATCCGCTCCCGCATGCAAGCAGAGCTCCACCTGCCTACGACCACCGTCACCAATAAATACATCAGCAACAATCAGAGGAACCACGGAGAAACATTTTTTTGTCTTTGTCTTTTTTTAATGGCAAAAAAAAATCAGACAAGCAGCAGATTGAGATAATCAATAATCGATGGCACCGTTAGAGATATAAATTATTCCAATGATTTAGTTAATTTGTGAACAAGGCACAATTCGTTCCCACGGATTAATCAAAGCCTAAAACAGAATCAAGCCACGCACTAATTTGTATCTTGTGCCTTTAAATTAATTACATTAGGGGGACAAGTTCTGGCCTCTGGTCTGAGGCTCTGCTGATTCTCCTGTGAGAAGAAAGTCATTACATTTCTCTCTTTGGCCGCCAAATGACGAGCAAAAGGAAGTAAAACCTCACATTTACTGAGACACGCGATTACTCGCTTAGATAGCAAACACCAGGAAGGTCACGCTGTCAGGACTTGATGTCGAGATGCTTGTTAATATGCGATAAAATTAGGATTCTCAGTGAGTTCCAAACGCCAACAATACTTATAATACACTGACAAAAACTGCTGAAGCAGCATCGACCACAACTTTGACAAAATATGATGTAGAACAGCATGAACCTGAAAACTGGACGAGCCGCTGCAAAATGAGAGGAGGACGAGGACGAGGATTGCAGCCACTGATGAGGAGGGATGCAAACCTAATTGGGTTCAACGCACTGTAGGACATTAAAAATCCAAACCCTTCTCATTTCAGCCTCACTCGGCATTCATGAGATGAGGATGGAAAAACCCTGCCAGGCTGCTCATCCGTCCCTCGGCGATTCTTCTCAAAAGCACTGCTTTTACAAAGTTTAGTTCAATGAAAATGACAACGCACGACAACCCTCTTTACATCTCGCAGCGTCTGGTGCCAGCAGCAAAACCCCCCGTTTTCTCAATTTCATGACAGGCAAAGGAGTTGGTGATTTCCATTCGAAGGAAACCACCAAACGGTGAGGAACTGTGATTGCATGTCAAGTGATTATGTGCTGTTATGGTGAGCAGCAAAGTCGTTTCAGACACATGGTCGTCGTGGAATGAAGCATGGAACTCTAAAATGAC
This sequence comes from Aulostomus chinensis, assembly GCF_037954235.1. Classification (NCBI taxonomy): domain Eukaryota; kingdom Metazoa; phylum Chordata; class Actinopteri; order Syngnathiformes; family Aulostomidae; genus Aulostomus; species Aulostomus chinensis. Next base: position 2,382,764 of record NC_141333.1, on the reverse strand, counting down.
GACAGCGGTACAAACGCTCCCTCTGCTGGTCACCGGATTCCACAGAAAGGTTGTTAATCACCTCGCTGTGTTTCTGGATTGGCTCCTGTCTGGGCACCAAACACCGTCGGACTTCCGGGGTCCTGCAGCTGACCGTCCTAGCTCCGGTCTGACAGGTAGTTAGCATTAGCATAGCAAAAGACTCAAGCCAAATCTTGATGCGGACTCTGTAAATTTGCAGCTACGGGCTGAACAAGCCGCGGTGTGCCGTCAGCTGTCCTGCTAGCAGCCGTCAGAATGGCAACCGGCGCTAGCTTAGCCTGCTAGCTGCTGCTAGCTTAGCAGCAGTAGAGGAAAAGGAACGTGCGTTCGTTCCGTTGGGGGGGAAACCCGTGAAATTCGGGCGTCATTGTATTGCTGGCAGCCGGTGAAAGTCGTTTTGTCCACATGTAGGTTCGTGTTAGCTCGCGTGACCTCCGAGCTTCATGGAGTGGCCGTCCGGGGACTGAACACTGGCTCAGTTCCATCAGCCACATATTGAGATGTCTTCAAAATGAGCGCTTCTGGGATGGAAACGTTTTAATATCAACATGTCTCCAAAAATTACATGGGGTTGTAATAATTGGTCAGTGACGTAGGACGTAACACCTATGACCTCAGCAAAGCCCCTACATATCTCCCAACTGCCCTTCACATAGAAGCCATTTGATACGTCATGGCAGGTAAACTCAGGTGTGACTGATGGCGTTCATCAAGGTCCTGCTCTGTTCAAGGCCTCCGACATCCGTCACTAACATACGGATCCGATTTTTATCCTAAATTCAGTCGCGGTACAGTCCTGTGTCGATGCCTCCTCCGTGGTGGGAGTTCCTCATTCCAGAGCTTTGAAAAACGTTGAATCAGGACCACGAAAGGAAATTTAAAACAAATTTTAAAGAATAAAGCAGATCAAGGGTTGTTGTTGCTCCTACGTTTGTAGCTAAACAGGAGGAAGCGTGACTGCAGAGATCCAGAAGATGTAAAGGAGACGTAACGTGACCAAAGGAATGTGAGGTCAATTCAATAAAACCATGTCTGCCCCCCCCCCCCCCAGCTTGACCTGATGATTTTGCGGCGATTCACCTGTAGAGCTCTAAAACCACACCTGTACGTCCCCCTGAAACAGCCGAGGGACAGCCAGACGATGGCGAGACCCAGTTCAGGTAGACGTTCCTCCCCACACACTGCTCCACATCCACGCCTCTGTCACGTATCCTTGGCAACAAAGTCCATCAGCTTTTGTACCTGGGTGTTCACGTGCAGACCTGGCGGCCTTCAGGGAGATCTTCGCCAAGGCCCAGAACATTGCCATCCTCACCGGAGCAGGGGTGAGCGCAGAGAGCGGCGTGCCCACCTTCAGAGGTGCGGGGGGCTACTGGAGAAAATGGCAGGCTCAGGTACACAACAACCCCCCCCCCCCCAAATATATTATTAAGCTGCCAAATCCCTCAGGAGTGAAAAAAAACCTCAGGCATTGTAAATTCAGTGCTTTAACCCCAAAAGCCCCTCAACCTGGCTCTTGAGCATCACTTCTTTTTGACTCAAGAGTGCAGGAGGAGTCGGTCCACGTGTATTTAGCTTTGAAGCTAGTGGAGCCTGATGGCTAACAAAAGTAAAGCAAACACTCAGTTTAGAATCGCCCGAGCACGTCGTCGGCGATGGAGAACACCCTCCTGCAGCTGTGAGCTTTCATGCCACACGAATCAATCCACAAACGCTTTGACTGAGATAAAAATAACTGAATAGCGCTTCCAGTTCAGCGCGGCTGTGAACCAGCAGCTGGCACATTGGACTCACTCCACTTTGAGTGTTATAATTATTCTTCCTTTCTTTAACTCAAGTCAGAGTGTCGGTGGATTTCTGAGCGTACGGTTAGATGACGAAGATGCCGGTTACACTGGACGATCGACTCCAGGAGTTTCTGAACGGACGTTTTGAACAGTTTTGTTGCCGTAGGTGTTGTTAGCCGTCAGTTGCTGTTAGCCGCAAGCTAAAAAGATGTTCCTGGTGTTTCCTGAATTCTGAATTCACCTGTTAGTCAGGCAGGGGGAACAAAACCTGTTTGAGAGTACGAGGCACCTCATGTTGAGTACCTGAACGGCAAAGAACACGTTCTGGGTGACGTATAGCAGCTGCTGTGGGTCCAGGAACCTTTTGATATCACTGGAAGGAGTTGATCCAGATGGATCATCGTCATGGTTACGGTCAGCCGTTTCTATCACTTTCCTCTTTTAGGAACTTGCTACCCCGGAGGCTTTCTCCAGAAATCCCTCACGTGTCTGGGAGTTTTACCACTACCGCCGTGAGGTCATGCTCACAAAAAACCCGAATCCCGCCCATCTGGCTATTGCGGGATGTGAGGAGCGGCTAGGCAAACAGGGGCGCAGGGTCACCGTCATCACGCAGAACATAGACGAGCTGCATCGCCGCGCTGGATCGAAAAACATCCTGGAGCTCCACGGTAATCTTTTGGTTCCTCTGTTGAAAAGAAGTCTGTTCATTTCATCTTCAGCCCTGATGGGTTCATTTCTTTCTTTCATGTAATCCAGGAAGTCTTTTTAAAACTCGCTGTCTGAGCTGCGGCCACGAAACCGCCAATTACAAGAGCCCCATCTGCGCCGCTCTGCAGGATAAAGGGTAGGTAGTTCATTGGCTGGAGGGTGTTGCTCCCAATCAGACGTTAAACTGTTGAAGTCAAGAGCGATGCTTCTGAGCTGTCGCTTTAAAACAACTTGTAAAGTGGGTGTTTCAGAAATGTTCCTTTCAAGAAGTACAACAGGGATGAGGCGTGTTTGTAGTCCAACAGGAAGTGATCATGTTAGGGATGAGGCGTGTTTGTAGTCCAACAGGAAGTGATCATGTCAGGGATGAGGCGTGTTTCTAGTCCAACAGGAAGTGATCATGTTAGGGATGAGGCGTGTTTGTAGTCCAACAGGAAGTGATCATGTCAGGGATGAGGCGTGTTTGTAGTCCAACAGGAAGTGATCATGTCAGGGATGAGGCGTGTTTGTAGTCCAACAGAAAGTGATCATGTCAGGGATGAGGCGTGTTTGTAGTCCAACAGGAAGTGATCATGTCAGGGATGAGGCGTGTTTGTAGTCCAACAGGAAGTGATCATGTCAGGGATGAGGCGTGTTTGTAGTCCAACAGGAAGTGGTCATGTCAGGGATGAGGCGTGTTTGTAGTCCAACAGGAAGTGATCATGTTAGGGATGAGGCGTGTTTGTAGTCCAACAGAAAGTGATCATGTCAGGGATGAGGCGTGTTTGTAGTCCAACAGGAAGTGATCATGTTAGGGATGAGGCGTGTTTGTAGTCCAACAGAAAGTGATCATGTCAGGGATGAGGCGTGTTTGTAGTCCAACAGAAAGTGATCATGTCAGGGATGAGGCGTGTTTGTAATCCAACAGGAAGCGATCATGTCAGGGATGAGGCGTGTTTGTAGTCCAACAGGAAGTGGTCATGTCAGGGATGAGGTGTGTCTGTAGTCCAACAGGACGTGATCATGTCGGGGATGAGGCGTGTTTCTAGTCCAACAGGAAGTGGTCATGTCAGGGATGAGGTGTGTCTGTAGTCCAACAGGACGTGATCATGTCGGGGATGAGGCGTGTTTCTAGTCCAACAGGAAGTGGTCATCTCCTGGTCCCCCCCCCCCCCCAACAGGAAGGAAGTGGTCATCTCCTGGTTCCTCCCCCAGCGGCCAATAGGATCGCTCCATGAGATTGTGGTGATTGAATCAGTAAATCAGCTCTGAACAAAAGTTGATGATCCTACAGGTTGAGTTCATCAAGATCATCTTCACTAATGAACCCTCTGACGATGCTGGAAGCCTGGATGTAACCGTTAGCAGCGCTAAGCTAACGGTAGCCAATGAAGGAGTGTGTAACGTAGTGGACAACATCTGCAGTCCTTTTCAGCCGCTCTTCCTTTCATACTGATCTTTATTTGGTGTGTTTCTTCAAGTCGGTGCCTCACCTCCTCATCTAACTGTTCCTCAGAGCTCCAGACCCGGACACACACGACGCTCGGATCCCAGTGCAGGAGCTGCCCAGGTACGGTCACCTTGACGCTCTTGTTGCGCTCTCCTCCGTTCAGGTGTTTGTCCACCAGATTGTCTGTGTGTTTTCAGGTGTGAGCAGACGGGCTGTCAGGGCCTCCTGAGGCCAGCAGTGGTCTGGTTTGGAGAGACTCTGGACTCAGATGTCCTCACTCAGGCTGAGGCAGTGCTGGACAGCTGTGACCTCTGCCTGGTGGTGAGTGTGTGTGTGTGTGTGTGTGTGTGTGTGTGTGTGTGTGTGTGCGTGTGCGCGTCATAATCAAAACGTGTAAAATGTATCACCAGCACTGCCACATTGATTCATGGAGTGTAAAAACTGCATGCAGCACTGTGGTCACAGGAAACGTTGCGTGTTCAACTGCTCGGTAGGTTTGCTTTGGTTCTTGAAAACATTTTACAACAATACTTCACCCAAACGTGCGTTTCCCTCTTCAAGTACTCACAAGTAGGTGTCGTTCATTCACCAGTATGTTTTCACCCTCCTCATCACTTTGTGGCTCTAGAACGTAGAAGGGCTCAGCCACACATATTCATTTGGAAGCAACGGCTCCAACGTGCCGCGGTAGCTCCAGTGCCCACTAGAACTCTTTTGTAAACTGAATTTATCGGACAGTTTTGCGGTTGTTAGCAATCAGTCTCCGTTAGCGTCAAGCTAGATAAACATGGCTGACTCTTCCTGCATTCTGCAGTCACAAAGAAGTAAGTCAGGAGGGGAAACGGCTCTTTACTTTTGCCGAATTACAGTGCTGATCGTGCGTTGATGGTTTTTGATGTTGTTGTTTTTTTAAATAACTGACATGAGGAAGTCTTTTTTTCCCATGACATCCTTGCATATTTGTAACTAACATGGAACACTCCCGCCCTGAAGGTCGGCACCTCGTCTGTGGTGTATCCAGCGGCCATGTTTGCTCCTCAGGTGGCTGCCAGAGGTGTCGCGGTGGCTGAGTTCAACATGGAAGACACACCAGCCACGATGCGCTTCAAGTACGTGCCACTCCCATTCTCCCGCTTTGGAGCACAGACAGCCTCACATTCGCGTGTTTGTTTTAGGTTCCACTTCCACGGCCCCTGTGGGGAAACGTTGCCGCCAGCAATTTGCCGCCACGAGTCTGAAAAAATCTGAAAACCAGGCCAGCTCCACACGGACAAGACGGTCTCATACCGGAGGACTTTACCAGGAAAGACTATATCAAGTACCCAGCATGAACAACGTGCACACAGAAAAGGAAAAATCAGAAGAATCAAACACTGAAACTACAGATAAAAAAAAAACTATATTAATAAGACATGAACACATCATGTTCATGAAAAATCCTTTACATTAAACATACAGCATCATGGCCGACTGCTCCGACTGAAGAACTCGCTCCACCTCGCTCTCTCCGTCTCTCAAAAATATGAACCTCGCTGTTTATAAAACTGGAAAAGAACTCATGTCGAGTGACAGTAACACTCCTGCGGTGCATATTGATGACGAATATCTGACAGTAGGGGGCAGTGTTAAGCTGCTGCAGCTTCTGGCGGGCTTCTACCTTGAAGACAAATCTGCTTCCTTCGTGTGTGTGTGTGTGTGTGTGTGTGTGTGTGTTCAGTGTTGTCTGGATTTATGGACTGTGATGAATACTGTTTAGGATGCCTGCCAGTGGCCATGAGTCAGTTCCAGTTATACCAGGGGAACCAGTGACGGTGCTCGTGGTTCTGAGGAGATGAAGGATGTGTGTTCTTTAAGGTTCAGACATAATCGGGATGGAACATTGATAGGAAATGAAGTCCGCTGCAATAAACGTGTATTCTTGTAAACTGAGGAGCTTCCTTTGCGTCTTGAATTGTGCAGCGGACTGAACATCTCGTGTTCTAGGTTCTTTGTTCCGCTTCGGTCAAAGATGAGATCGTGCATGACACTCGGCTGCCTGCCTGGCGTCCTACCCCCCCCCCCCCCCCCACACACACACACACACACACACACACACCCGAGTTCCGTCTTCTCAGCATAAACACAGCCAAACCTGTGCACGTGCGCGTGTGCAGCAGTGGAGGGTGTTAGCGTGGGGCTAATGTGATGGAGATTTCTACATCATCTCCCCTTTCCCGCCTGCCTCTGCTGCTCCTCAGCTGCCCGCTGCCTCTCCTCTCCACTCTCATCTCTTCGTCCGCCGTGGGCTTGAGACGCCGCGCATCCCTCCTCCTCCTCCCCGCCGCCGTCGCCAGCTACGCCTCCATCACCTGCTCATTAGAGAGAGGATGACGGTCCGACGCTCCCCCATGACTTTGATCCAAAAATAACAGAGCCAATTTCCCGCCTGTTAGGTGGCGATTTCACACCAATCTGAGTTGTACTGCCCAGCTCGGCCTGTCAGGGAGAGAGAGAGAGGAGAGAGGCAAAGCAGGGGAAGGAAACCTGAAGGTCAGAGTGTCGCGTGTCTGAAAACCCGCCCTTTATGATTCTCACCAGCGAGCGAAGGTGGCAAAGACGAAGGATCAAGAACCCAGGAACTCGAATCCAAACTTAGAGCTGCCCTCCGAAGACGCGGAAGGATACAACAGCACCTGAGGTCACGAGGCTCCGTCTGATTAAAAGCTCGGATTGACTTATCTTGCTGTCTAATTAGCTCGATAAGGAGCCCTCTGAGAACTTAGCTCATCTCTTCATAATGAGATCGATCAGAACAGCACGATGAACTTTTTATCTGAAGATCACCAACCTCGGGATTCCAGCGATCCTGCACACTACCCCGCTTGCGTATCACACACCTGTCTGCTGAACACTGAGCCGGGATCGGCTTACTAAATATTCGTGACGTCACACATCCTGAACTGCTGACCTCCCGAGGTCCACGCGTCCCTCTGGACGTCCGGGAGCCACAAGTTTGAGAAATTCGTCGCCCTTCTTTTTGTGCTCCCGCAGCAGAGGAAGAGCAGAGTTCTTGGGGGCGACCAGGTCGCAGCACGCGCGTTCTTAGGGGTTCCCTGAATGAGAACGTTCTCCTCTAGAGGGCGTGTTCAGGCTTTCACTCCTTGAGTCAGCAGACTTGGGTGCTGCTCCGTTGTGGCAAGTCTCCTGTCGTTGATACATGTTTGGACTTTTTTTTTTTTTAAATATTGCAACAAGTTCTAAATCTGCGAGTGTTACAATGTGTGTCACACCCCTCTTGCTACTGTATTGTTACATCAGTAATGTGACGAAAACACACGTGTTCTGTTCTGGGCTTTATTTTAACGTTGTGTTTGGCTGGGCCGGCCTCGCTGGAGACGAGCCTGATCCCGGCGAGCGAAAACGTCTGATCCTTGGTTCCGTGACACCGCTGGTCCGCCGCGGTCTGTCGGGGTTGAAAATGTGGGTGACTCCAAGTGGTGAAATTCAGGAAAGAAAGAAAAAAGTGGGTTACAACATGAGGGACTGACAGGAGAACCTGAAGTTTCCGCCTGGGCTCTCGTTTCTCCTCCAGTTGAAGCTGCATGCAACAGAAGCGTCCGATCACCTCTGCGCGTTCAGACGTGAACCAGGAAAGGAGGAGACCACGTCTCCCTCGTCCGTCTGTCAGCGACGGAATCCAGTCTGACGCCCCTCCTACGAGGATGGCGGCCGCTGGCCCGGGCTGGAGTGAGCTGCTATGAAGAGAAGAATTATAGCCTCCTCCTCAGCCAAGGCCGGTGCGAGGTTACGGTAAATATCTCCGTCAATGTCACTGTGTCACCAGCGACCACGTCAGTACGGTTATATTCCTCCCCGCTGAAGCCCCTCTCGCCACCACTTTTATGAGCTGTGCGCCCACAGGTGACCTCTAACGGACAGGGGCTCGTGTTTGTCCGTGTGCCTGCGTGACTTGGAGGATGGAACCGGTGGAGCTGATTTCCCAGAAGTTTGTCAGCTTTATTCTCTACAAACATTTCAAAATATTTCCTCAGTATTTGTTGAGAATTATCACCTCCAGCCACATGTTTGCCCTTCTGTATTTCTGTAGCTGCTGGGGTCGTTAAACGGGGAGAAAAGTAACGGTGGAGCCGAAAATTAGGGTGTGGAAATCAGAATATAGATGGAAAGATATTTGAACTGCAAATGACTACAGAGCATTTTTGTCCCGTCTTGATCGCTGCAGATGCTGGTGTTCCCACATCCACCAGGATGCAGCCCCAGCCAGAATCTTGACGAACCTCCTGGACCGGTTCCATGAAATATACATGCATATCTGCGTGTGTGTGTGTGTGTGTGTGTGTGTGTGTGTGTGAGGGAGAAAGTCTTGTCTCCTCACGGCCTCTCATTCAGCCGACAGAAATTCCAATTAGAGGATTTTTCCCTCCTCCTTTGCCAACTGGAGCATCATATTTTATTCATTCCTTTGGCAAACAGTGAAAGTGAATTAACTTCGAGCCGCACACGCCCACCTCTTCATCCACCAACGAACCCTCGAACGCCATCGATTTTTGATCCACATTCACACTCAGTTCACAGTTATTTTTTTATTCATTCTGGGAAGGAAAAAGAAACTTTGCCCGGTGAAAAATACGTGCGTGTGTTCGTGGTTCTCCTGCTGACACTTTACAGGTGTGCAGTGGCGGCTGAAGATCAGGTCAAACGCTCGTCACGTGACATCAGCGCATGTACACTCATGTCTGTGTAGGACCTCCATCCTTGGTCTAAACCAAACTAGAAAACACTCAGAGCATTTACGCCCGCCATGGTGACCTTTTGGCCCCTGTCACTTTAATGCGGGACCCTAATCGTAGCCGCTAGCCGTGCTGCGTGGACCGCTGCGCCGCGGCGAGGGAGGTCAAACCTGCTGGTATTTGGACTTTGCATGAAGGGGCGAGCTGAAGTTGAGAAGGACTTCCTGTGACCACCAGGTGTCGTGAGAGAACACGCCGACTGCAAGTGCTGCTGCTGTGCGTCACATGGAGGCAACCCGTTGGCATTAGGCGGCGCTACGACCGAGGCCCAGCTCGCTCTCGTCAAAGATCTGACTGCCTGTCACTTCGGGTTCCTGTGAAAGTTTGGTGAACTCGTTTCACCTCCCTGTAGCCAGCATGTGGAGACCAGACCTGGACCTTTACCCCCCGCCCAGTGAGCTCTCGTAGCTCTGTGTCTTTAGCCTTGATGATCCACTTCCTTGTTGGTTTGGTGCAGCTAGCAGGGATGAATTAGGCTGTTTGCCTGCCGGTGGAAGCGTTAAGGTCAACTGGAACAGTAAATGTCCCCTAAAATCTCCACGACCGGCTGAACCAGGCCCGGAGCTGCCGAGCTGCAGTCCGGAGTAACGCTGGTGCTTCTGGTTGCTGATGCGTCTCTGAGGACACGGAGGATTAAAAAGCCAAAGAAGAAATCTTTCTGCAGCAGATCTAGAGTGGAGATGAGATCCACGCCAGTGCATGAGGCACACGCAACCCTGTGCTGCTCATCAGTGTGTGAAAAATGGTGAAATGTGTGTGGAGTAGCAGTGCTGCAGGCCCCCCCCCCCCACACACACACACACACACACACACTTCAGTTCCCACAGCAACACATTAACACTCGACTCCAGCATGGCCAGTAAACAACATCTCATGTGAGTCTCTTCTACGTGACGAATATCTTCATCGAACATGGCGACTCTGTTGGAGGGTGAAGACATTTTTGGAACACGAAGTTTAAAAAAAAAAAAATAGCTGCGAGCGATGAACTTTTTTTTTTTTTCAGTTTTGGACACTTAAGGAAAACGTTTATTGAGCACAACTTTTTTTTTGGCAAAAGAAAATGTTTCTAAGAGGATTTTTTTTTAAAATTGAGAAGGAGTTTATTGGAAGTGGAGGATAATTTTTGAAAAATCAGAACATTTTGGGGAAAAAAGGGGGGAATTTTTCTGATGAAGTAAGAATGTGGAGAGCTGAGGACATTTATGGAGAGTGAAGTCATTTGTCGGTCCAAGGAGTGAGACGTCTGTGCTTAAAGGGCTGTTAGCGGTGAACGACAGCAACCGCCGCTCACCTCGAGATGTTGTTGAACCAGGAAATTTTAGTGGCCCACCGTGGGGGGGGGGGGGGGGGAAGCAACTGAGGTGATTTCCTTTGGCATGGTTTCCATGGTTACAGCCATTTTTTATGTGTTTTCTCTGAGACCACCCTGAATTCAAGCGCTAACCGCAGTACGAATAGAAACCCTGCTAACACGACTATTCGCTGCTGGCGCCGTTTGTTTCTGACCACGCCCCCAACAGCCGACGCGTTGAAGGACCCTTTGCCACTCAGTTGCAACTTACTCTGCTTTAGGGGGCGTGACCCTGGTGACAGTGATGTCATTACACCCCCCCCCCACCACCACCACCACCATCTTTACAAATGATCAAATCTGACTGCAGATTTTTATCTGACAGGAACGATAGGTGCATGTCAGCCTGTATCAGTGAGGGTGTTTCCATTATTTTGTTTTGGTCAGACAGTAGTGTGTGTGTGTGTGTGTGTGTGTGTGTGTGTGTGTGTGTGTGTGTGTGTGTGTGTGTGAGAGAGAGAGAGACAGAGAGAGAGAAAGTAAATGTGTGTATGCTGCACAACAGTGTTGTTTAACAAGCTTAGCAGGATCAGGTGCTTAGTAATCTGCTGGTAATGAGGCTTGTGTGTGTGTGTGTGTGTGTGTGTGTGTGTGTGTGTGTGTGTGTGTGTGTGTTTTGAGTCACTTATGACCAGCCAAATCACACAGCTCCACCTCGTTAGCTGCTCAGTCACCTCATCTACCTGCTTTTACGTTTCCGTTCACATCGAATCTCCTTTCTTTCCCAGTGGCTGCACCTTCATACTGAATACACAGTACGTTCCCACACATGCACTCGTGTGTGTGTGTGTGTGTGTGTGTGTGTGTTGGCGTGTGAACATGCGTGCATCTGTGTTAGGCAGGGTTTAACTGAATTAAGATGACTGAGGCTGGTGCTCTCCCCAACAGCCCCAGATTGGGCTTTTGGAGTGAAAATCCTCCAGGGAAGCACTAATCCCTGACTGTCGGGAGCAATTTTTTTTCCGTAAGCAAAGCTTTCTCATTCTATCTCTCTCTTGCTCGATCACTCTATTTATAGCCCCCTTAAGCTGCTCTGCGTGCCACTGTTTACATTTAGATCCCCCCCTCTTTAGAGTTAGTGCCCTCCTCCTCATGCTCCCTCGGTGCTCCAGCCGAGAATTAAAAGCAGGAAATCTCTGTTGACTAGCAGGCTCACATATAGGAAGGGGGTGAGGGGTGGACAGAGAGAGAGTATGAGGAAGGGAGCTGGATGGATAGAGGAGGAGAGAAAAGGAGGGAAGGACAAAGGTGTGTAGTCCAGCTGTAACACAGAGAGGATGGACTGAGTCTTGTGTTGGGGAACAGAGACGATTTCATTTCAGGCACTGAACCTTCTCAGAGTGATTCCTGTCCCTCCTGCCAAACGCAGAAAGAGCCAGACAGGTGTATTTAGCATGAAGCTAACAACAGAGAAACTGTCCAAAATCGTTTACAAACTCCCAAGTGCATCATCGGGTTTAATTCCGCGTTTTGTGTGATTCACAAACCATTTGACGGAGCTACGATCTTAGCAACCAGACTCCCTGCAGTTCTAGGAGCGGGCGCACCACCTGGTCACGCTCGGCACCACGGTGACCACAAACTTTTTTTTTCCTTTTTTTTTTTTTTTTTAGCTCAACTCAAAGTGATACTAGATATAGAAGAAGTGGGGCAAAAAAAAGACGACGACGTTTTTTTTAGAGAGTTATGCTGTTGTTAGCTTCTTAGCATTAGCTTCAAGCTAAAATAAGTGGCTGGAGAGAAAAGGTTCCCAGTCCAACCCTGAAGAACGACTGGAAGAGAAGCACTTCCTCGAACATCAACACGAGGTTCTAGCTTTTCCTCAGCATTTCTCAAAACATCATTTCCACCATTCTGAACCACAGCATTTCCCTGAAAGCCATCTTGTTTGTTTTCGTGGAGGTCAACTTGCCCCCCACAGCTGAGAAGCAGCAGTTTAAGGCAGCAGCTAACATTTAATTCATTATGTAAATGCTAATCATCAGTTGTAGCACAGACCCCAGGGGTTTAGAGTCACTCAGACACAACGGCGGCTGCAGAAGAGGCGCACTGCAACACATTTAGCTCATGAACACACCGATTTATGGGTCGCGAGGCTCCGCCGTGCTAATCTGTCAGTTTTGTTCCGTGCAGCAGCAAAGCAGTGGTGATGTAAACTCGTTATGTCATTTATGTGATGGAGCAGTCTCATCCTCTGTGTATTCTACGCGGGGAGACGAGGCACGCTTCCACTTGTGTTTCCTGCCTGGTGTCAATAACGTAATCAGATGTGGGGTTTACAGCTGCTCTACCTGGGAGTGTGGCAGCGTGTGTGTGTGTGTGTGTGTGTGTGTGCTGAGGAGAAGCACCCAGGAGATTTGGGTTTAGAAAAACACGTGCTGACTCTGTCCTACAGCAAACTGGAGAAGAACTGACTTTGAAAACACTCAGTGAGATTTTAATTAAGAATTCGATGATGTCACTTTGATGTTTCGACTGAAATGGACCCGAGAAAGTGCCTCATGGCGGCAGACGGAGAAATTATCCACAGAAGGTGCCGTTTATGACTCGGCTCTTACCGACGCCAATCCGAGTTGGAGCTCCCACCTCAACGGGACGGCTGCATCTCATCTTAATAAGAGGAACTACAAGTTTTTGGAACATTTTTTCTACGAGTTGTTCTGGCAGTTCGGTGGAGTTCGCCGGTCATGCGACGACACCCCGGGATCAAAGAGGGTCTGGGGGTCCTGGATTTGAGATCAGAGGGTAAAAGCCTGAGATGACAGATGAGACGAATGAAGCGCGTCGATAACCCCCCAAAAAAGACCACCAACAAGATCAAATCCAGAATTCTGAGATCAAAGTCATTGAGCACCTTGGATGTTTGGGGACCAGCGCCTGGTTCTCATTGACATCAGAGACCCGTGTTTGTGTCCACTCTGTAACTCGAGAACCATTTTTCCCAGCCGTTCTCTATGGAACTCAATCAGTTTCCTGGTCAAACCGAAGCCTTGTTGTTGCTCTGCTGCCTTTGCTAACGTCACGATGAGTAGAAACGCGTCCCGCAGGGCCGCGCTGTTTTCTGTGTGTGATGACTGACATCAATGCACTGACACCTGAGTAGCATGATGAATATAACAGGAATGTTTCTGCGTTGAGCACCAACTGACACACAGCAACAACAACCGCGCTGTTGATTTGTCAACATGCTACGTAAAGGACAAGTCCAAAAAATGAATGCTGTTCAAGAAGACGCCGTCTTCAGGGATCGGATCCACAGAGAGCAAGACAACATGCAGGTGCACACCACCTTCGTGATTAATCCGTGCAAAAAAATCCATATCATGCCAGAGAAACCCATGGGGAGGGAGGCACTGACGGAGGCTCGAGAGTACCCTGGCTTCATCGAAGCCTACCGCAGGACTCGCCTGGAACCCACCAAAAAGTTTTCAAAACCACAGACTGAGAGCCAGGAGATCGGATGGATCACAACCCCTCTGGTCCCGCAGACTAAAGGACTGGAGGAGTGGTGGCCTACACTTGCGGCAGAGGACTTGGCGTGCATGGGACTGGGCTCAGCTGCCCAGAGTGACTCTGCTGAAGACCTGAGCAGCGCGTCCCGCAGAAACCAGACGGTGAAGGACAATGTGGCGGTAGCTGAACTGAAGAGGGAGGACCAGGACAGTGCAGAAGAAAGAGACAGGGAGGTTGCAGTGGAAAGCAAGACGCATCGATGGAACTTCTTGAGACAGGACAAGGAGAAATCTCGTCAAAAAAAACTTTCCGCCGTGGCCACGTCAGCGTTTAATCTTCAGGAAACCGTGAAGAAAAAACTGCTGCGAAATGAGGAGAGACAGAGGGAGAAGGAGGAGAGACAGAGGCTCACGCGCCTTCATGAACTGTATTCACAGGGGCAGAGACAACAGGCTGAAAGGGAGGTCAAGTCAAAGAAACTCCACTTGAAAATACAGAAGGAGCAAATAGCCGCGAAAAGACTGGAGGCACAGAAACTGAGTATGGAGGAGAAAAAAAATGAGGAGAAAATAATGAAAGACGAGGCTGCTCTGGAGGAGAAGTGGAAGCTGAGGAAAAACATGCTGTCAGAAAAGTTGAAGAATAACCTGATCCGAACAGCAGCCGTGTCAGAGCGGCTGGCGGCGAAGGGGCCCAGCCGCGCTCCTCTGAGGAAGGAGCGCAATTCGACCAGCTCAGTTTCGTGCGGTTGTCTTGTTGTTGGGAGGGAGAAGCCGCTTCCCGTCTCCGTCAGGGGCGACATTCTGCCCAAATACTCCAGCACACAATCCAAAAAGATGAGGGAGCAGATGGGCAAAGGTCACTGGCCGCAGTGAAGGGAACAGTCAGGAAGTTCTCGCACTGGAGAAGAAATACTTGACCCCAAAAAAAACGTATTTAGCTGTTCAAGTTCTGTCAAATGGGTGTGAGGTGTAAACACGTCAAGTTTGGCGCAACTGTGCGTTCACAGTTGCTGCAGTCGGGATGTGTTGTAGTTTGTTTTTACCTCACGCCAAACCTCTCCTGATGTCTCGCTGTGATCTCAGAGTTCTGGCTTTGATCTCTGAGAGGCGGATTTAGAAAGGAGGTGATGGGCGCCTCCGCCCTTGCGCCTTTATCTATCTGCAGAACCAGTTTGAGGCCTAACTGGTGGGTCTGACTGGTATTGTTTTTGAGGTAAGAGACAGGATTCTGGATAACGTGAAGTTTTGGGATGGTAGACAGCAATCAGGATGGATCCTGAGATCAGAGACCTGGATGACAGAGATCAGGCTCCAGGTACCTTGTCCTCGCAGGAGCCGATCCATGAGTGGATGAACGGGTAGGTAAGTAGATGGGTGGGTGGGTGGCTTGATGGGGAGGGGGTGGATGAATGTGTGGGTGGATTGATAAATGGATGAATGATTGATAGGCTGATGGATGGGTGGATTGATCACTTTATGATTGGGTGGATTTGCTGTTGTTGATGTAACCATGGATACGTTTATGTGTTACCAGTTTTTTTTAAAAAAAATCACCATGAAAACACACCACATCCTTTCGTTTTTGAGACATCCTGCCAACAAGCAAACATGGCCGCCTCTGTGGAGCTGAACGTGTTGAGAACAGGACGAATATGCACTGGTAGACCGATGAACCGCCAGATGAAGGTGACACTTGGCGCACAGAAACGTGGGGGGCCGCCTCGCCGATCATCATGGGGTTAATGATCAAGGTCGGATGTATCGGCAGCGGCAAGAGCGAGGCTGCTGCGGTTGTCCATTTAGCTGCCGCTCATTAGCTCCTCCTCTGCCAGCTGAGAGCTCTGATCTGTAAACAATGATTGGGCTCAATGCTTCACACTGCCGATTTAATATTTGCTGTGTGCAGCTGTAATCTGTCGGGGATAAGTGCCAGCGCAAAGTGTGAAGCATGTGTGCGTACACGCACACACACACACACGTGTGTGTGTCCTGGTGATAATGAGTTTTTGTGATGATGGCTCTCCCTGCTCTCTGTCTCCAGTGTGAGTGGTTTCAGAGTGTCACTGACCCGCTGCTGAATATTTGATGTGTCAGGTTGATTGTGAAGTCGACCCCAGGCCGCGGTCACTGTGGGCTCCTCTGTCTCGCTGCATCGATCAGACCTGCCACCTGCTGCTCCCTCGCCTGGAAATAATGAAACAATTGAACCTCATTTGCAGAACAGGCAGGACAAGAGAAGACATTCGTGTTAGCATCGGGACTATGAGTTATTACCGGGTTCTCTGTGTTAAATGCTCTGCGCCTCAGGTGAAGTGAAATGCCACACATCTGTTGCAGATGTAAATGAACCTGAGCTTCAGATGTGACAAATCTAAGAGTGGGTCTCACCTGGACTGTTCCCCTAGAGCGGCTCAGTGGCAGCAGGTCACTGCTACAAAGGAGAGTATCACTGTCAGTGAGTTTCCCCTGACTGGAAGAAATCCTCACACTGGCAGTTCAGTGTGTCATGATGACTGGCAGCTCAGTGTGTCATGATGACTGGCAGCTCAGTGTGTCATGATGACTGGCAGCTCAGGGTCTCATGATGACTGGCAGTTCAGTGTGTCATGATGACTGGCAGCTCAGTGTGTCATGATGAGTGGCAGCTCAGTGTGTCATGATGACTGGCAGTTCAGGGTGTCATGATGACTGGCAGCTCAGGGTGTCATGATGACTGGCAGTTCAGGGTGTCATGATGACTGGCAGCTCAGTGTGTCATGATGACTGGCAGCTCAGTGTGTCATGATGACTGGCAGTTCAGGGTGTCATGATGACTGGTAGCTCAGGGTGTCATGATGACTGGCAGTTCAGGGTGTCATGATGACTGGCAGCTCAGGGTGTCATGATGACTGGCAGTTCAGGGTGTCATGATGACTGGCAGCTCAGTGTGTCATGATGACTGGCAGTTCAGTGTGTCATGATGACTGGCAGCTCAGTGTGTCATGATGACTGGCTACTCAGGGTGTCATGATGACTGGTAGCTCAGGGTGTCATGATGACTGGCAGCTCAGTGTGTCATGATGAGTGGCAGCTCAGGGTGTCATGATGACTGGCAGTTCAGTGTGTCATGATGACTGGCAGCTCAGGGTGTCATGATGACTGGCAGCTCAGGGTGTCATGATGACTGGCAGCTCAGGGTGTCATGATGACTGGCAGCTCAGTGTGTCATGATGACTGGCAGCTCAGGGTGTCATGATGACTGGCTACTCAGGGTGTCATGATGACTGGCTGCTCAGGGTGTCATGATGTCTGGCTGCTCAGGGTGTCGTGATGACTGGCAGTTCAGTGTGTCGTGATGACTGGCATTTCAGTGTGTCGTGATGACTGGCAGCTCCGGGTGTCGTGATGACTGGCAGTTCAGGGTGTCGTGATGACTGGCAGTTCAGGGTGTCGTGATGACTGGCAGCTCAGTGTGTCTTGATGACTGGCAGCTCCAGGTGTCACGATGACTGGCAGCTCAGTGTGTCACGATGACTGGCAGCTCAGTGTGTCATGATGACTGGCAGTTCAGGGTGTCATGATGACTGGCAGCTCAGTGTGTCATGATGACTGGCAGCTCAGTGTGTCATGATGACTGGCTACTCAGGGTGTCATGATGACTGGTAGCTCAGGGTGTCATGATGACTGGCTGCTCAGGGTGTCATGATGACTGGCTGCTCAGGGTGTCATGATGACTGGCAGCTCAGTGTGTCATGATGACTGGCTACTCAGGGTGTCATGATGACTGGCAGCTCAGGGTGTCATGATGACTGGCAGCTCAGGGTGTCATGATGACTGGCAGCTCAGGGTGTCATGATGACTGGCAGCTCAGGGTGTCATGATGAGTGGCAGCTCAGGGTGTCATGATGACTGGCTACTCAGGGTGTCATGATGACTGGCTGCTCAGGGTGTCATGATGACTGGCTACTCAGGGTGTCATGATGACTGGTAGCTCAGGGTGTCATGATGACTGGCAGTTCAGTGTGTCATGATGACTGGCTACTCAGGGTGTCATGATGACTGGCTGCTCAGGGTGTCATGATGACTGGCTACTCAGGGTGTCATGATGACTGGCAGCTCAGGGTGTCATGATGACTGGTAGCTCAGGGTGTCATGATGACTGGCAGTTCAGTGTGTCATGATGACTGGCTACTCAGGGTGTCATGATGACTGGCAGTTCAGTGTGTCATCATGACTGGCAGCTCAGGGTGTCATGATGACTGGCAGCTCAGGGTGTCATGATGACTGGCAGCTCAGGGTGTCATGATGACTGGCAGCTCAGGGTGTCATGATGAGTGGCAGCTCAGTGTGTCATGATGACTGGCAGTTCAGTGTGTCATGATGACTGGCAGTTCAGTGTGTCATGATGACTGGCAGTTCAGTGTGTCATGATGACTGGCTACTCAGGGTGTCATGATGACTGGCTGCTCAGGGTGTCATGATGACTGGCTACTCAGGGTGTCATGATGACTGGCAGCTCAGGGTGTCATGATGACTGGTAGCTCAGGGTGTCATGATGACTGGCAGTTCAGGGTGTCATGATGACTGGCAGCTCAGGGTGTCATGATGACTGGCAGTTCAGGGTGTCATGATGACTGGCAGCTCAGTGTGTCATGATGACTGGCAGCTCAGTGTGTCATGATGACTGGCAGTTCAGGGTGTCATGATGACTGGTAGCTCAGGGTGTCATGATGACTGGCAGTTCAGGGTGTCATGATGACTGGCAGCTCAGGGTGTCATGATGACTGGCAGTTCAGGGTGTCATGATGACTGGCAGCTCAGTGTGTCATGATGACTGGCAGTTCAGTGTGTCATGATGACTGGCAGCTCAGTGTGTCATGATGACTGGCTACTCAGGGTGTCATGATGACTGGTAGCTCAGGGTGTCATGATGACTGGCAGCTCAGTGTGTCATGATGAGTGGCAGCTCAGGGTGTCATGATGACTGGCAGTTCAGTGTGTCATGATGACTGGCAGCTCAGGGTGTCATGATGACTGGCAGCTCAGGGTGTCATGATGACTGGCAGCTCAGGGTGTCATGATGACTGGCAGCTCAGTGTGTCATGATGACTGGCAGCTCAGGGTGTCATGATGACTGGCTACTCAGGGTGTCATGATGACTGGCTGCTCAGGGTGTCATGATGTCTGGCTGCTCAGGGTGTCGTGATGACTGGCAGTTCAGTGTGTCGTGATGACTGGCATTTCAGTGTGTCGTGATGACTGGCAGCTCCGGGTGTCGTGATGACTGGCAGTTCAGGGTGTCGTGATGACTGGCAGTTCAGGGTGTCGTGATGACTGGCAGCTCAGTGTGTCTTGATGACTGGCAGCTCCAGGTGTCACGATGACTGGCAGCTCAGTGTGTCACGATGACTGGCAGCTCAGTGTGTCATGATGACTGGCAGTTCAGGGTGTCATGATGACTGGCAGCTCAGTGTGTCATGATGACTGGCAGCTCAGTGTGTCATGATGACTGGCTACTCAGGGTGTCATGATGACTGGTAGCTCAGGGTGTCATGATGACTGGCTGCTCAGGGTGTCATGATGACTGGCTGCTCAGGGTGTCATGATGACTGGCAGCTCAGTGTGTCATGATGACTGGCTACTCAGGGTGTCATGATGACTGGCAGCTCAGGGTGTCATGATGACTGGCAGCTCAGGGTGTCATGATGACTGGCAGCTCAGGGTGTCATGATGACTGGCAGCTCAGGGTGTCATGATGAGTGGCAGCTCAGGGTGTCATGATGACTGGCTACTCAGGGTGTCATGATGACTGGCTGCTCAGGGTGTCATGATGACTGGCTACTCAGGGTGTCATGATGACTGGTAGCTCAGGGTGTCATGATGACTGGCAGTTCAGTGTGTCATGATGACTGGCTACTCAGGGTGTCATGATGACTGGCTGCTCAGGGTGTCATGATGACTGGCTACTCAGGGTGTCATGATGACTGGCAGCTCAGGGTGTCATGATGACTGGTAGCTCAGGGTGTCATGATGACTGGCAGTTCAGTGTGTCATGATGACTGGCTACTCAGGGTGTCATGATGACTGGCAGTTCAGTGTGTCATCATGACTGGCAGCTCAGGGTGTCATGATGACTGGCAGCTCAGGGTGTCATGATGACTGGCAGCTCAGGGTGTCATGATGACTGGCAGCTCAGGGTGTCATGATGAGTGGCAGCTCAGTGTGTCATGATGACTGGCAGTTCAGTGTGTCATGATGACTGGCAGTTCAGTGTGTCATGATGACTGGCAGTTCAGTGTGTCATGATGACTGGCTACTCAGGGTGTCATGATGACTGGCTGCTCAGGGTGTCATGATGACTGGCTACTCAGGGTGTCATGATGACTGGCAGCTCAGGGTGTCATGATGACTGGTAGCTCAGGGTGTCATGATGACTGGCAGTTCAGTGTGTCATGATGACTGGCTACTCAGGGTGTCATGATGACTGGCTGCTCAGGGTGTCATGATGACTGGCTACTCAGGGTGTCATGATGACTGGCAGCTCAGGGTGTCATGATGACTGGCAGCTCAGGGTGTCATGATGACTGGCAGTTCAGGGTGTCATCATGACACCCTGAGCTGTGTCATCTGTGTCTTGGACAGTCTGCCATCCTGACTGTCACCTCACCTACACCAGCACTGCACAACCAGAGTTCCAACAGATGGACATCCGAAAAAAAAGAAGAAAAGCTGCATCCTGTTGATTGGGTGATAATGGTCTCATTCAAGGTGACCTTCTTGTTCCAAAGGTCAATCATGTCCATGGAGCAGATGCCAGTAGATTTACAATGAAAATATGCCTTTGTGTTCTGTCATGAACTTTAATAGATGGAATGATTTCATTGAGCAGTTCTGATGCCCCCCCCCCCCCCCCCCGCGCGCGCGTGATTGAGACAACGGTTGTTGATTCTTTTTTTTCTTCTATTTTTTTTATTATTATTTTTAACCAGTGAGTAAAACCCATTTACCTTTTACTTGAGAGAAATCCTGCCCTGTATTCCGCCAGGATGACCCTAATCCTACTTTGCGGTCCGCAGTGACGTTATAGGCTTCTAAAAGCAGCAGCTTGGAAAGTCATTAGGTCGCGGACTCCGCAGGGAATTATTATTGTCATCATGGTGAGGTATTATTGTGTCGGTGTGGCTTAGAGGTGTCAGGAGAATTAAGAGCTGCCTTTTTTCCCCCTTTCAAACGGATGATTTCTCCCTATAAGGAACATTGTTGATCTTTTTTTTTTTCCTCTTTAAATCACCCTCAATTATTCCAGTGTTAGATTGAGATGTTTTTGTTCGTATTATTTTTGTGGCTTGACAGGCAAATCCTGTCATTCACCGGGGATTCATCTGGAATCTCAGCCATTCAGGATTGCATTCATATTTTAATCGCGTTCATATAAAATTCCCTCACAAGCGCTTGGGAAGGAGAATTCATGAAAAACACGGACAGTCTGGCAGGCTTTTTCTTCTTTTTTTTCTCCTTTTTTAACTTTCAAAGACGCAACTGGTGCCATATGAAAGAGGTCTGAAAGTGTGTGTGTGTGCGTGTGTTTGTTTGTGCGTGTGTGTGTGTGTTTGTGTGTGTAAACGATAGTTGCAGTGGAAGTGTTGTTCAGCTTCCCGCCGACGTCTCTTGCTGAGGGAGATGAGAGGAGCTGACACACAGAATTAAAAATATCTCTCAATAACGCTCGCTCGCTCGCTCTCTCTCTCTCTCACTCTCTCTCTATCACACACACACACACACACACATCCACATATTTCAACATACAGTCTCTTTTTGTGCTCATCTTCTTGCGTGTGGATGCCCACATACAAACTGTTGTGTGGTTTGAATAGACATTAAAGCAGGTTTGATGGCTTCACTAGAAGCCCCCCCCCCCCCCATTGTAGCATTTTAAGCATGTTAGCATTATGTAAAGATGTGGGCATTTATTCATTTAGCGCTCCAGGGCGATTATGCAGGTTCAAGAGGTGTTTAGCAGCTGTATAAATATCAGCATTTATGCATGAGCGCTGGTTTCTGCCTGTTCCTGTCTTCCACATGAGAAGCGTGGAGCTAATTGTGTTTGTATGAATGGCAGCAAGCGGGTTTTTTATGCATGAATGCAAACAACACAGCAGCCGCAGCCTCCTCAGCCCCGGCGGACGGCTCCTCCTATTCACGGAGAGCTGAGGAACTGCTTGCTTCCCGTTTATCCGCCTCTCTCTGTCTCCTGTAACACCGGGTCGGCAGGCAGGAAATCACCTGCTGTGGATGCGGGAAGTGCGACGGCTGACGAATCAAAGCAGCTGTCTCTGGGTCACCTGGTTCGGAGAGGTGCTGGACTTGTTCTGACATTTTCAGAGTTTATAATAGATTTATGGATTCACTCCCTCTACACACACACACACACACACACACACACACACATACACACTCACACTCTCTCTCTCTCTCTCTCACTGCAGCCCTCCCTCTCTGTTTGTGTTGCTCAGTCACCTCTGAAGCTGTCATCTGTGCCACCCTGCCCGTCATGTCAGAGCCTCAATTTGGGCAAATGTCAGTGAGCACAGTGAGACGGCGGGGCAGGGGAGCCGTGTCACGGCGGTGGATACAAACACAACAGCTGCACTCATCATCTCAAAGCACCTGAGAGAGAGAGAGAGGGAGGGAGAGAGAGAGAGAGAGTCGGGGTGTCAGATTGGGAAACACCTCAGCAGCATCGCAGTCACAATCGCTAGCCTTACTGCCTCTGTTGCCATGACAACGGGGGACTGTCAGGCATCCTGGAGGGAGGGACGGTCCAAAAAATCTGCAGCTGTCACTTACTTCAGGAGAGGGCGAAATGGAGACGTGTGTGTGTGTGTGTGTGTGTGTGTGTGTGTGTGTGTTTCCTAGCTGCTGTATCATGTCTGTTCACTTCTCCGGGTGCAGACGAGGCACTTTGAATGAGCCTTTGAAAATAATTCTATGTTCCAACAGGGTTCTGAATGGCGCAGGATATTTATACGGAGCCTTATACACATGCAAATGAGCCTGAATGATTAAAGAGGGAACAGAGGCGGTGTAACGCAGGTGGAGGATGTCAGACGGACCAGAGCAGAGATGAGTGGTGAGATTTAATGACAATTAAGTGAGACTGAATCGGATCTTTGGAGCCAACAATGGAGGGATGGAACCTGACCGCTCTGCTGCTGCGCCCCGACGCCCTCTGACCTGGAGCCCCCACCAGTACCCAGGGAGCCATCGGACCAGAATCAGAACCGCGTTCTTAACTGCTCCTCCACCGCTCACCACACTGCGGCTTCCTGATTTCCGTCTGACAGGTTCATCACATCATAATCTAGACTAACAGGGATTATTTTATCTGGACAGTCGATCAGAATGATACCGGCACCCCAGCGTGGTCCGGTGTTGAGGTGCAGCAGACACTCTGGCCTGTAAACTGCATTCTGGGAGATCGTTTTAGTTTGGTGCAGACGCCTGCAGAAATGACGCCGTCATTGTGGCTTTAGAACTTAGCGATGGCGCCGTGCCCATTGGCCTTAATGGCGTTCAGACTTCCCCTTTCAGAATCCAGGACATTTACAGGACAGAGCTCGTTGGAGGAGGACAGTGGAAAAACTGTATGAAATAGTTGTTTGTTATTGTAGTCGAGGTGAAAGTTTGGAATCACGGCGGTGTTGGTGTGAAGTCACGCGGTCCGGCAGCTTCCGGATGCGGCCACTTGCTGAGAAGCTGCGTCTCTGAAACCAACAAGCGTGAACGTTGATGGAGTCGCCACGACTGCGCGCGCGGCTCCTGGAGGAACAGACTCAGTCGCATCAATTCGGCAAGAAAAGGAGGATGAACTCTGCTGCTGCTCATCAGAGTGGTGATGACATCATGTGGTGTAATGACCCTGATTGGCTGAGGGAGCTCATCCATCAAGTCTAGCTCAAAAAACTGAGTCTACTCAGGAAAAACGGTAACAGTTTGAGTCACGAGTCAGGAAGCTCCTGAGTCAGACGCCCCCCTTTTTCCCGCCTCGCGCTCACGTCCATTCTGAACGTCTCCTGGGTGTGAACGCAGAGGTTTGAGCCGGTAATTTGCTCCATCCAGGTGAGGCTTTGCCGCGACCGAGCGACGCCTGCTGCCGAGGCCTGTTAGATCAGGTGTCCTCGCTCTTCCAGATCTGACCACTGATGCTCCCTGGGAGGGGGAGGGGGGGGGGTGAGTCTCCATGAGGTGGTGGCCTGGTTGCAGGGTTGGTGCAGCTCAACCAATCACAGACCTGTCCTCATAAACACAGAGAAACCCAGGCGTTTTTCCTCTGTGAGAGTTCATCATAAAACGGCGCTTCTGTAGGGTGAAGTCAATAAAGACGGTGGCGTGAGGTGGACAGTGACTGAGGCAGGTGCTGCTGCTGCTTTGCCTTTTGTTGAGGCCATTTTGGGGGTTCTGAGCTGCAGCGGCAGCATGGTGGCGTCCCTCGAGGGACCCGAGTCCTCCCTCTTCCTGCCTCCATCTGCAGCCGATTGATTGAAAACACACTGGACAGCAGCAGGTATTGACCGCACGGTAATTGACTGTGTTTTTGTTGGGAGCTTCCGAAGTGCTTCGCATTGACGTCTTCATTGATGAGCCGGTTCACTGACCCTCCTCTGAGATCTTAGCGATCTGGAGCACGCCAGCAACCAATAGCAAGGTCACCAGTCAGGCCACCGCCGCTGCTGGTTTTGTCTTCTGAAGAGTCGCATTTGCACTGAAAGTGGTTATTTTGGGCTTTTCGAGTGATGGAACAATCCAGAGTAACGTAGAGACGCGCTGACGAGGCGTTTACGTAGCAACAGGACGTGGCGCAGGAATCTGTTGCTCACTGAGGCCTCTGAGGGAACGCTGACAGTCACCGCATCTTCACGTGTTTTCACATCCCCAGCTGCTTGTGGCTCCATGCCAGCTGCTGTCACATGACTGGACCAGCACGTCAGCAGCACCAGCCGCCACTCCCACTCCCTCCTGACCCTGCGGTCGCTACCAAACAGGCTCCTTACTTTCTCTAGGATGTACCTGCAGCTCCAAGCTTCATCTCTGGGTGTGTTGCTAACGCTAGCAGGCTCTCAAGCTGGTAAATCGTTCCTGGCCAACTTTGCGCGTCACGTGATGCAGAATGTTGTTGGTGTTTCAGTCGCTACGTCCAAATTGCCAAGTAGGTCTGATCCTAGGTCTCAGAGCAGGTCGCAGGCTGTCCCAAACCACAACTGGCGTGAGTAGCAACCTACTTCTCAACCTAAACTCCAGCCTAAACACGCCCACATTGTAGGTCAGTTCAGGTGCATCCTACGGAGCAACCTATGGCCCACAATGCACCGCGGACTTCTTCGTCCCCTAAAAACTCGTGGACCCGCAAGCCAAGTTTGCGCCACCAACAGTCTCCCTTTCTGATGAACACCAACATTTATAGTCGTTGTTGATGACTAAAGGTGCGTTCACACCAAACGCGACGTGTGTGAGCGCACCTTTACAGGTGCGTTAATGTGCTTAATAATAGAGAATGAATGAAGGGTGCGCTCAGTGGAGTGCAGTACTACAGTCAGGCCTGCAGGTGGGGCTTTCGTTGGTGCCGTCTACCTAATTGTGGTATCTGTGCTCCGCCAGCAGAGGTCGTGCTTCACCACCATCTTCTAGGGTGTCCGAATGGTGCCGTGTTTAGGTTGTAGGAGGAGGACGTAGGTTGGTACTTGGCAACTGGGACGCAGCCTGTGTCACTCCCTTGTCATGGTTTTGACTCGCTGCTGCTCCCAGTGGCCTCAACCACGTTTGAGTCAAGTTTAGGTGGAGCCGTTGATAATCGTGTCCATTTTGTGGCGAGTCGCTTCTCCTCAGACCGAACGTCCACACTTAGCCTGCTAATTAAAAAGAACCAAAACAAATAAATCCCACAAATGAGGGAAGTTCTGACACGTCTGCAGTTTTGTTCAAACTACCAGCAGGAGGGTGCAGCGAGAATAAAACCGTGACAACATTTCACATTGTATGAAGTCGTAATCGGTCACGAATAAACGTGGGCCTCCACTGTAACATTTTACTTCATTTTTTCAAAACATTTTTTCACACCAAAACTCAAATTTCCTCTTTTTTAATCAAATTGAAGTTGGGATTTTTTTTTGTTAGTTTCTTGCCTTAAGTGCCCGGATGTAAGGATTTCTGAGTGCATTCCGTGCCCCCCCCCCCACCCCCACCCCCGCATGTTTATTCAGACCGCGTTGAGTTAAACAGCAACCGGGGACCAGAGTCTGGTCTCAGGGCTGAACTCTCACCGAGGTTCCGATACCTGGTGTTTGTTTCTGCCTCGCGCGCAGGGAAACCTCCACTCACGCACCTCCATGTGCAGAAATAAATAAATAAATAAATAAACAAACAAATAAATAACGCCTGAATAAAACATGCAAATGTGCGCAAAAAACACTCGTCGTCGTTATTTTCTCAAGATGCGCGTCATCTCTCCTGCATGTTCTCTGTGGGGGGGGGGGGGGGGGGGGGGCTATTTTTAGTCTCCCCGTGCGGACGCGTCCGATTCCGTTAATTGTCTGCGTGAGATGAACCCCGCTACGGAATATTAGAGAGAGAGAGTGAGAGATGCGGGAAAGACCAGATTGTTGCTTCATCCGAGCTTCCACCGGTGCTGCGCTCTATTTTTAGCCGGGAACTACAGCCGCTCTGACTGCAGACGCGGAGGGGAAATCACCCGCGCCGCCTCGCTGCCGTCCAGCCGCTGACATCTCACCGAGGCACCGGGGGGCGACGGAGGGACACCGGGGGTGGGGGTGGGGGGGCGACGGAGGGACACAGGGGGTTGAGGAAGTCAGGAAAACACGCTCTGTTGAGGTGGGAGGTGTCCGCGGAGATCCGTCCTGAGTCCCGCCGGAGCCCCTGTGTGAGGCACTGCGGGCGGTCCAGCTCCTCCTGCCCGGAGAAAAAGGGGGGAGAGAGAGAGAGAGAGAGAGAGAGAGAGAGGAGAGGCGTGCTGCACATCAGGCTACTTTTCTGACGACACACCAACAATCCTCAACCTGTGGATAGGGCGCGCACGGCGCTCCGCTGCCTCCACCTCCACCTCCACCTCCACCTCCACCTTCCTCCCCCCTCCTCCTCACCCAGGACGCATGAACCGGCAGAGGGGGTCGGTTCGATTCCCAAGCGGAGGAGAGGTGCCGGGAAGTTGAGGGGGTCGTGCACCATCCCCGCTTCATGAATGGCCGGAAAATGGAGGAGGTGCCACTGGAAAAAGTCAAGACCCGTCGGAGGAAGGGTCGCTGCCCGGCCGGTGCACCCCTGGGCGCCATCGCCTGCGAGGACGAGTTCAACAGCCAGGAGCTGGAGGCTCTCTTCCAGAGCTACAACCTGAAGCTGGAGCAGACCGCCACCCTCAAGGCGCTGGCGGTGCTCATCGTGGCCGCGTCGTCGCTGTCCCTGGTGGAGCTGCTGTCCAGCCCGCGCCTCACCTTGTCCAAGGGCTCCTACCCGGTGCACTGCGTGGTGTTCCTGTCGCTCTTCATCGTCACCAACGTCAAGTACCTGCAGGTGACGCAGCTGCAGCAGATCGCCAAGCTGGCGCTGCTCTTCAGCTTCACCTTCGCGCTGCTCTGCTGCCCGTTCCCGCTGGCGCTCGGCGCGTCGGAGCCGGAGGGCGCCGCCGCCCCGGAGCAGGGCGTCTGGCAGCTCATGCTGGTCACCCTCGTGGCTTACGTGCTGCTGCCTGTGCGGACGTTGCTGGCCGTGCTGTTCGGGGTGATGCTGGCCGCATCCCACTTCATTGTCATCGCGACGTCGGTCACGGGGAGGAAGCAGAAGCTGTGGAGGCCGGTAAGTGCTGCCCCGGCGGCCCCCCTTTTCAATTAAGATATCATGGAAGCACTTAGGTGACACCCCCCCCCCCCCCCCCCCGTCACACCTGCTGCTGAGACTCCAGGAGTTGAAATAGTTAAACGTTGGCGGACCCGGAAGCACGGCAACTTTCACTTTTACGAGCCGGTGCAGGGGGAGCTGTCCGGCTGCCGGTGCTGAACCAGGCGGCGGGGTGTCTTACAAGCAGCTCCAGGCTCCAGGCGGACAACTCGGCCTCCATCAAGAACGAGAACGTTGTCACCTGATGTTGTTTTAATTCGTTTATTTGAAGCCGTTTTGATGAGCAAAAGCGGCAGGAAGGAAGCAGCAGCAGAGAATCACGTGGCCGGAGGGTTGCAGCCCTGCTGGAGCAGCAACAGTTCCTCTGACTTCGTTTTCAGTCACAGCTCCGTTTCCTCCTGAGACGCCTTGTTTTCCGTCTCTAGTTGATCATTCCAGGTCCTTAAAGACGTCCTTGAGTCCAGTCGAAGGTGAAATCAGGCCCTTAGATCTTCAAAGGAGGAAAATCAGCGGCACTCATTACGTAAATGCTCCCTCATTAATGATCTTTGAAGGCCTTCGCCCTCCCCAAAGTTGATGGGAAAACTTAACTTGTGACACCTTAAAATGAAAACGCTTGTTGCCCTGCCAGATGCGTCTGCTACATTTTTGTTACTTTGGAAAAACAAAACAAAAAAAACAAGTCAGAATCAGAGTTGTCAGGGGTTTCCAGTCCGTGGGTCCACACACCCTGGACGCCAGTGGAGAAAAACCTGCTTTCGATGAGGGGAAGGAGACTGAACTTCATTTGTCCTGTGTTTTTTGTTCATCAACTGCAGCAGGGCGGCTTTAGCCTGCATGGCTAATTCCCTGCTGACTGGCTGACAGTCGGCACCCTAAGGATGAAGATTTGAAAGAGAGAAGATGTTTTTTTTTAATTATTATTCCTGATTATCTTTCCAGAAGCTATCAGATTAAAATACCAGATTAATGCGCGCCCATCCCCCGCCTCTCGATTGAGCTCCTAGCCAGTGTGAACCAGTTCCAGTCAACAGGAGTGTGGTTTTGTTTACCAGGCGCCGTAGTCGCAGTGTACAGAAGTCATGTCGTCCATCTGGCCATGTGGGATTTAACCGCTTCCCTGACCTTTCACCTCTGACCTTTTTAGGAGCCACACGGAGTGGCTGTGTGGAGTTCATCCTCCAAATTAAGTGTCCAGCGGGATCAATAGTCTCAGGTCACCAATCAATACGGCGCTGCAGCCTCTGTCCACGGTACCGCCTCTGTTCTTGAAGTCCCGCCCTGTTCTGGTGCCGCCGTTCATTCCATCCTATGGATTAATCAAGGATTGCGAGGTCTAATCTAAGCATGATGGCAGACACGTGTGTTCCTCCAGATTCACACGCACACACACACACACATCCTCCCAGCTGTTTGTTTGGCATGTCTGCTCTTGTTTGTATGCAGCTGGTGGCTAACGCCGTGCTGTTCACCAGCGTCAACTTGTCGGGGGTGTTTGTGAGGATTCTCACCGAGCGCGTCCAGAGGAAAGTCTTCCTCCAGGCCCGCAACTGCATCGAGGAGCGTCTGAGGCTGGAGGACGAGAACGAGAAGCAGGTGAGAACGCCGCACGTGAGTACGTCGCCTGGGCTCCGGCGCGCGGGCGCGTGCGTTCCATGATGGCGTCGCAGTCTGCTGAGTTTTCTGTTTCAGGTGCCAATGTGTTCGAACAGCCTTCCCACCGGCACACAGTAACTATGACAGCAGCTATTTAAGGAAAGAACAATTACTGTGGCACATGCGCCGGTGCCACACGTTCCACCCCCTCTGAACACACCTACACGCCGCCATTTAACTAACAAACTTTAACACCACAGAAACACTTGTGCTGCAGCCGCCTCACCCACCGTGTGCACGAAACCCAGCAGTTGTGAGGATTAATTATCTTGTGTAATTCTATACAAGTCTTGTTACAGCTACGCAACATCTGCACGCACGCACTTTAGCACCTGTGCTTTGTAGATTAGACGATGATAAACCGTGTTTTCCCCGGCAGTAACAGGCTCCCTTCTGACAGGTAATTACACAAGCAGAATGCTTTCATGGCCTCTCTACTCCAGTAAAGGTCACAGTTTATCTGGGTGAGAGAGAGAGACACACACACACACACACACACACGCGTGCGCGCCTGATTGGGATCCTTTCAAGATGGGGCTGCTGATGTGCCCACGAGTCTCAGATTTGAATTTCAGCCGTCAAACACGCGGCGGTCATCACTCTGCTGGTTCTCGGGGGTTTTGTTGTTTTTTTTCCTTTAATTTGGTTTTGTTTTTTGTGGCTTTGAGCTGAATCTATAGGTCGTATTGATTTCCGAACGTGTGCAAGTTGATGTGCTGTACACGAGTCGGCTGAATCGACTCCTCGGTTCAATAACAATCTCGGGGCTGGGAAGCAGTGAGTCGGTTTCTCTTTGCCGAGGAGTGTAGGATGGGTCCAGGAAGACCTCCTTGCATTTAGGGTCAGATTTGCCACGGCGCCAACAGGAAGTGACATGGTTCTTTAATACTCTGGGGGTTCGGGTTGCTGTGAAGACTGAGTTTTGGTTCAACAGCGTTACCGTGGTGAGGCGGCCATGTCTGATATTGAGCAACTGGGCTCTACGTGGTCTAATCTTTTCAAAACGTTTCCAACTAGAGGCTACAGGAAGTAAGCTTGATACGGTCCCCAGATGTCCCGCCCCCAGCCTCTGATTGGATGGTGCTTGGTGTCAACTTTAGGTGTGAGGAGTGAGATGCATCAGAGGACGAGTAGGAGAGAGTGCTCACACAGTTCAGTTCGGATGAGAAAAACACAAAAGGACTCATTTATTTTTGATGGAGGTTTTTGAGAGGATACTGCTGTACCACTGGGGGGACACGTACCCCAGTTTGATCATCCTGGTCGTGGGAACAGCCTACATTTTATGACACGGTTAAACCTAAAAAAAAACCCTCAAAACAAAGATTTCCTTGTTCTGACTGAGCTGCTATTTTCCACTCTGGATTCCTTCGGTATGAAATTGTTCTTTTGAAAAGAAGTTTTAATGGGAACTGCTGGTTGTTAATCTTTGGACAGGAAATCTGCATTTAAATGTGAGCGAGAGAGAGCGAGGAAGGTATGAAGTCAAGCCAAGCACAGGGAACTAAAGCTGAGGAATGGGAATCATTAGCGTGCGATAATAACTTCTTCTGGGAAGAGAAATGGAAGAGATTAATAAGGCAGATGAGCAGGTTTCTGTGTTAAAGCACCTTTGTTATCGTCTCTTCAACACCAGCAGACACACGCCGCCTCCCTCAAGGGTGAGCCACGTTTCTGAAAGCTGTTAAGTTGTTTTATCGGTGTCAAAGGTTGTGCAACGGCGCCGGTTGGCTGGTTCCGGAACCCCAGGCAGCTTCAGGGGGACCAGCTGGTAGTTTACCGCGCAGTGGAGAGTGGCGTTCTCTCAAGGCCGCGGAGAAGACGCATCCATCCTGAACCAGCTTCCTCACTCGGACTGTTACTTGCGCTGTTTATTCACGGCTGATTATTAGTCCGTCCAGGGCGCCGACGACTGAGGCTCACCACCGGTAAATTTAAAGCAATACGAACCGCAGTGACTGGAAGTGAACGTGTTTCTTTATGAACAGGAAGTTCCAGAGAGCACACACGGCGTCGGTGCATTTGTCTTTGTATCCCTTGACTTTAAAGTTCCGCTGCCTCCTCTGTTTTAACCCCTCCCTCTTCAGGAGCGTCTGCTAATGAGCCTCCTGCCCAGGAATGTTGCCATGGAGATGAAGGAGGACTTCCTGAAGCCCCCTGAGAGGATCTTTCACAAGATCTACATCCAACGTCACGACAATGTCAGGTACTGGGGCGTCATGACAACTGCGGCGTGTATGGTGGGGCTGGCGTGTTTTGATCCAGGTGTTACCCACTGTGACGTCAAGGTCAAGAATAGAAGGAGAGCGATTCAGATTTGCCATTAAAGGAGATGCAATCACACCACGTAAAGGTTAGGAAGGGGGAGAAGGAAAAAGGGACGGAGCGCTCGCTGCAGCTGAAGCCGGCAGGTTACAAACCACCTCATCTCCTTCAGACTCTCCGCGGAAGCGTCTTTTCTGCATCTGCACACCGGGAGATATTTCTAAGCTCTGGAGTCGCCGGCCGGCAAGGCTCTGAATTTGGACCCCAGGGTACATTTTTGGTGTTCGGAGACCCAAAAGGAAGCAGAACAGGGTTTTGTTACACTCAGAAAATTCCGCAATGTGGAAGAATTTAACCCAGAGAGCAAAACGCAGCTGGTCACTAGAATTCGAACGGCTGGTTCACCTTTACGGAAAATACGGTTTGGTGTTTCTCCACCGTTTGCTTGAAAAGTCTCCTTCCTCCGTTCAGTTCCCCTCTTGATGTTGCAGCTAAAATATACAGGGTTTTCCACCAGGAGCCAAGACGAGAGGCCAGCAGATGAGATTTAGCACAAAAAATACAACAGGAAAATCCAGTGAAAGGCAGAACTCACAAGCCTGTGTGCGTCATCACCTTCAGAGTTAAGGAACTACTCACCCATGATGCATTGCAAACCACATTTCCTGACATTTTGTGATGGTTTTCGTCGTTGCTGGCTAACTCGTTACTGACGTCGCTGAATGTTTAGGATCAAAATACTGTCTGGGAGGTGAATCGTGTTTCGGGAGTTTTTTTTCCCCACAAAAACAACGATCGCGAGGAATTTGCGTCACTCCAAGTAACAGAGAGTGACGCATTTCCATGGTAACAGCGCACTCCACCAATCAGAGGCGTCGGCGATGCGCTCTGGGATTGTGGGTCGTGTTTGAAACTGCGTGATTCTTGTTGGAGCCGCTTTTAAAGGAAACGACCTGAATACAGGGGCAAACTCCTCCCACCGGGACGTGATTGCAGGCGGAGTCTCTGCTGGTTTAATTGTTCTCTGTCACAGGAGCTTTAACCCTTCCGACGCTTCCGACACTTAAAAGCGTGAACCAGAGTTGCACCTCATTTCCTGCAGCGCCGCCCTGGTGAATTCTATCAGCCTTTTCAGGAGCCGCCTCTCGCACTGGCAATGAAGAACAAATTAGCAGTCGAGAGCCCGGCCCGACTTTGAGCTGATTACATTCCAAAGAGGCAGTAACGAGAATAAGAGCGCTGCATCAGCGCTGCCGAGAGTGGGAGTGGAGGGCGAGGCGGCGTGTCAACAGCACTCCAGTGGAGAGACCGTCCTCTCCACTCTGTCGCTCTCTCTTTTTTTTCCTCCCCTCTCTGTCTGTCTGCCAGGCTCCTGCACCCGTGAGCATCTCTGCTGGCTCACCTGTCTTGCCGCTGCGCTGGTCCAAGCAGAGCAGGTTAACGCACGCGTCTCCAGGGAGCCGCCACGCATGCAAACACACGCCAGAAAAAAAAAAGATCAGCTTGATGTTGCCAAGCAGGGGCATCTCCCTCAGCTGGACTCCTTTGATGTGGCCCTGAGAACATTTGATCGCGCACCTACTTAGCTCCGCCAGCGCACTGCTCGCCGTCTCCCCCGCCCGCTGTCTCCCCTTTTCCTCCTCACCCACCGCCACACATGCAGCACAGCGCCATTCAAAGACAAATCACACAACAGAGCTCCTCTGTCGAGCAGCAGTCGTGATCCCGGCTTTGCATACATCAGGCTCCCCGGCAACTATTCAACGCTCCCAAAACAAGCGCAGAAAAGTCAGTCACGACGCAGGGAGAACCAGGGCTCGGAACCGGAGTTCAGGTCTTTGTGGGCCCAAATGAGTCCCACTGTTGAAAAATGTCAAGTGCCAAACATTGGGCCTCATTCACAAATGTCATGAACAATTTTCTACAAATAGCCGTCGGGCCTGGCTTCCTTCCTCCAAGATCAGATTCAGGGTTAGAAACATCCCGCGAGAGGCGCAGAATATTTTGTGAATGAGGCTCGTGGAATCGATTTTAACGAGATTCATGTTGACTCCTGGCATTTGGGGGCGGCTGCAAGCGCTCCAAACATCAATCTTTGCCCTGGAAGAGCAACAGTCTGTTGCAGTGCCTCCAAACAAGGGGGGGGGGGGGGGGTGGCGCTGGTCTGGTTCTCGTCCTGGTCGCCTGCTGCTCAGCACCTGAGAGGAGCGTTTCTGGTCATCCGTGTTCAAACCCGGCCGTTTGTCCTCTGAGCCGTCAACGGTGCAGATGTCAGGTCGTCACTGTCTGATCTCCGCCACACTTGATGCTTCCCGTTATCCTTCAGGTTATCGGATCCCTTCATCGTCACCAGAGGTTCTTCCTGTCACTCGGATGTATTTTCTTGTGGTAAATGATCCATCAGCAGAACAGGAACTCAGCTATCGCATCAGCACCGCCATCAGAAAGTGACACAATCGCCCCGCGTGGCTTCCTCTGTGAGCCATCGGGAGTCAGTAAGATCCACAGTCTCTTATTTTGCCGCCATCTGGCCTGCCTCGGAGGAAGCGGGCGGGGGGCTAAGTGGCTTTCAACACCTTCGTCAGCCCCGCTGCAGCAGGTAGCCGGCAGCGGCCAATTCAGCTCTGAAATTGATTCAGCGGTCGGCTGAGAGACGCTTATCAGCGATTGGATTACGGCCCTCGCTGATTGCTCCACTTTTGACCGCCATTAGTCGGTGTCTCGGTGGCGGAGTGATCGCTGGCTGTTTGTATCAACAGAAACACTCGGCTCTACTCCCTCCGGTTCTTACTGTGTACTGTTACTGCAGTATTTTACCAACGTCACATGGTTGTTTCAGATTGAGGTCTCTTTTTCTCTCTTGACAGCATCCTGTTTGCAGACATTGTGGGTTTCACCAGTTTGGCCTCCCAGTGCACGGCTCAGGAACTCGTCAAGCTGCTCAACGAGCTCTTCGGGAAGTTTGACGAACTGGCGACAGTGAGTGACCTCTGACCCTCAACACAGCTGCTTTACCCTGGAAATGATCAAATACATGCCCTGCGCGTTTGTGCCGACGTGGAGAGAAGTCGTCCCACGGCACGCATTTTGGTTGAAGGTGTAAACACCCGCCTGCTCCAGAGGTGGGTGTTTACACCTTCAAGCTGACGGAGGTGTGTGAAGGGTGGGAGCCATGAGAAGGGACCCCCAGGTTGGGGCGACCCCCGTGTGAGAGACCCCGGTGATGGGGGGAGCCCCTGTGGGATAGAGGAGGTCTTATTGACCCATAACTGTACATATACATATATATATATATATATATATATATATGTATATATATATATATATATATATATGTATGTATGTATATATATATATATGTATGTATGTATATGTGTATATATATGTATATGTATATATATATAAGTACATGTACAAATACAACATATATAAATGTGTATACACACGTGGGACAAATGAAGAAATAGAAGATTGGTGTGTGTTAATGTACACGTATGTTCAAGATGAAAAATGACCGTGAAAGAATATGTGACAGTTTTTAGAGCCTTTTCATACTTCAGTGGTTATTTTGGTGAAAGGGTCACAAAAGAAGTGCAATCAGTTACGCATTTCTCTCCACAGAAGGGAATATTGTCGCGTAACTTAGGACTTTCAAATCAAAGTACATAGAACTGCCGTTTTGAGAGGCGAACTTGCCCAACACTGCCCGGAGAGCAGAGAGTGGCAGTTGCTCATGCGTAATTGTACTCTTAAAACTTGTTCTTTATCTACTGTCAACCAATAGTAACTCTCAACTCTTAAACTACTAACACTCCAGTTGTATTGTCGTGTACTGCTTGAGCTCTCTGTGAACGAGCTGGAGGAGGAAACGGCGCAGCGACTCCGAACATTCCAAGTGTGTTGGCCATGAAGCGCTGCGGAGGCTCGCTGGCTACAAGTGTTCCCCTCCAACACGAGAGAGCCTCCAAGAAAACGGAATGTATTATTTAGTCTGGAGCTCATTTATTATGCCAAGCGATGTATTGATCCAAGGCTGACTGTCATGGAGGAGGAGGAGGAGGAGGAGGAAGAGGAGATGAAGGTCAAGCAGGAGAGGGAACTGGAAGGGTGAGAGAGAGAGAGAGAGAGAGAGAGAGAGATGAGTAAACCGATTTTTAGATGGAGGGGAGACACTGTAAGGGCCAAGGAGGGGGAGCGTGTGTGTGTGTGTGTTTGTGTGTCTTAGAGTTAGTGAGCACCTCTGGGACTGTTGAACTTGATAGAGTTGAAGTGTAAAGCTGCATACAAAAATTCAGCCGTAAGCCTGCGCAGAGTTGTTGTCTGGCAAAGAAGATTAGGTGAGTGATAGGTTATCTGCTGCCAGACTACAGTAATCATATTAATACTGCATGAGCACCCCACACACACACACACACACACACACACACACACTTTGGTCAGTGTCCAGAGTTGATCTGATCTGATGATGTAGCAGCAGACCTCTGACGTGTTCTCACCCCCTGGAAATACTTCGTTTGGTTGAAGTAACACACCAACACTCCTGGAAATACTTCGTTTGGTTGAAGTAACACACCAACACTCCTGGAAATACTTCGTTTGGTTGAAGTAACACACCAACACTCCTGGAAATTTGATCTCTGTCCAGATCCTTCTCTCCTCTCAGGTGCGTCATGGAGCTCCAGACCACTGCTAACTGATAGCTGACTGCTAGTTAGCGTAGCTGCAATGAATGCTAGCGTTGCTGGTGAACGGTCTCAACAGTGAAATACACTTTTTCAGCAAAGCAGTTTTTGCTGCTTTGATAAAGCTGGAAAAGTACGAGATGTTGTTGTCTGTTCTGTTCTAACCCGGAGCGACGGGGACGGTCGGAGTCCCTGTGTCAGCACTCACTCTGGTAGCCGTGGTTGTACGGTGCATGGCATGACGCGCCCTCCCTTCATTAGTGAACATTCTTTTCCACAAAGTACATACAAGACATGCCTGGCCAGAAATCCTGTTATCCTGAGCTTTGCAGTCTAGATTAAAACAATGAACGTGTGTGTTCCTGTCATTTGAGCAACACAATGATGAGATCATCTTAACAGTTCCATAATTTTGATTTTTGTCATTAGAAATATTTAAAGTAGCCTTAAAAAGTTTAGAGCTGCTCAGCTGGAACACATGAAGGTCCACTGGAGACCTCAGATTTGTTTCTTATTTCTCGTTGAATTTCATCACCGTGCGCTACATCTGATAATCCTTCATAATTTGTGTGTGTGTGTGTGTGTGTTTGTGTGTGTTATCATCTAAATGAGCTCATTAACGTCTAAAAATAAGTCGTCGGTCCAAAATGTCAGTTCTGCCACATTCATACGAACCCACATTTGACACGCCTGACCTCTTGCTCCAGCAGGCCAAGAGATCTCGTCAGACAGTTTACACACGCACGCACACACATGCGCGCGTGCGTGCACACACACTCGTCACATGATCAGCGAGATTATCCCTCTTGACTTCATACTGCATCTCAGCAATCGGTCATGGCTTAACGCCGGGGGAGAGACAGAGGGAGAGGAAGAGCCAGATACAAGGTGATATGTGGCTTGCTATCAGTGCTCCAGCGCTCAGTAAGCCATTATATGGAAATCTTCTGATGAGCGTGTGTGTGTGTGTGTGTGTTTGTGTGTGTGTGTGTGTGTGTAGCTGCAGCTGTATCCTAATTGAGATTTATAACCCGTCGTGTTCGCGAGGGAGAAATTCACTTTCAAACTGGCTCTGTCACAGCTGCTGAGCCTGTCTGACTTCTGTATGCTGCACAACACATTTATTCCCTGGAGGTTCAACCTTAACTCACCCACCACACACACACACACACACACACACACACACACACACACACCACGCTAACCTTCCCCAGTTGACACAAACACAAAAATCGAGACAATTTGGCGACACTCTAATAGACACAACATCCCCGATCAGATGGTTTGACACGTTAAATCTGCCTCACAGATATCGTTCTACTGAGACATAGCTGATCATTTCTACCACTGTTTCATTTATGTTCTGTCTCACACACACACACACACACAAAAACACACATGCGCACACACACTAGAGCTGGGATAATCATCCACGTTCTGAAATCGCACATCCTCCCACGTCAGAATCTTTCTGCTCCCGTGAGCAGAAAACCAGAGCACCCGTCTCCTCTCTTCTCTTCTCACTTACACTGACTGCAGTTGTCATGAATCCTCTGAGTGTGTATTTGCATGTGCGTGTTTGTGTGCGTGCATGTGTGTGTTTATGTATGTATTAATATATTTACTGTACATATGTGTGTGTGTTTGTGTTTATATGTGAGGGTGCCTGGCCTGCAGGCTAAGTTGTGGAGCCTCTACCTCGATGATTTTCTGATGACTGTGTGGGATTCAAAGCTAAATATGTGCGTAGCCGCTTTGATGTACCTGTGCGGGGTGTTTGTTTGTGTGCGACCTCGCCGCCGCTTCTTGAGGGATACATGTGTGTTCACGTGTTGTTAACGTGTGTGTGTCATCCCGACGGAGCCCGTGGATCATGTGTGCTGTGACAAATAGCTGATCTGTCTGGGAATGTGTGGGTGGGATTCTACTTCAAGAGCATGTCGGAGCAATTAGAGTTGGCCTCAACTACAAAGACACACACGTGCACAAGCGCGCGCGCACACACACACACACACACACACACACAGCTGCTGCATCTTTATGAAGTCCTTGTACAGTCAAAGCTCATGTAGCTGGAGTCAAACTACACTTGTTCTGCATGTACAGAGTGAAGAACACAACCTCTCACTCAACGCACGTCAATCATAACTCTTCAGAAGTTACATAATCACTGTACTCAAAGTGATACTTCGTCTGGAAAGTGTATTTTTTGCCTTTCAAGTTCCCACAAATAGGCTCGGAGCTCGCAAAGGTGTTTTTCCCCTCTGACATCACTTCTTTTTTTTTGTGACTCCAGAATGCAGTAAGAGCCGGCCACGCATCTTCAGCTCGGAGCGAACGAGGAGTGATGGCCGACGGCAGCACAGCGGTCCAAAAACACCCGTTTACACGCGAGTTGAAGTTTGTTTTTAGCTCACGTCGGAGGGTTTGTGGGTCGCGTGCGTCGACATGAAGACGACCTGGAGAATTTGTAATTCTCTGGAGAGTTTTGCTGTGGCTTTGTTGCTGGAGCTGCTGCCCGTCGTCAGCCTCCTTCAGCTTCCAGCGTTTTTGTTCAGAGGACATCAGAAATGCGACGTACTGCAGCAACACTGCTCATGGCAGCCATGACACCCTGCTGCTGAGAAGAATCCTCACTATGATTGACCTCTGGTCCTGGTCACCTTGTTAATGTGTGTGTGTGTGTGTGTGTGTGTGTGTGTGTGTGTGTGTGTGTGTGTGTGTGTGCAGGAGAATCACTGCCGGCGTATTAAGATCCTGGGTGACTGTTACTACTGCGTGTCCGGACTGACCCAGCCCAAGGCTGACCACGCCCACTGCTGCGTGGAGATGGGCCTGGACATGATTGACACCATCGCGTGAGTCACACACCGACACTCCTGACTTCTCCGGGTCTCACGGCGCCGGACACGAGCATCACAGTTAGAACTCAAGATGTCCGCGATTCCTTTCAGAGTCCAGGACCAGGACAGAGACTACGTGGTGTTTGATGGGTTTAGTTTTGGGGGTCACGAGACCCTGGCTCCTTTATTTAGGGGTCCTGGGGTGAGGTGAGTTCTGGGCTGGTGGTGATGGTCTGGATCGGGTTCTGGATCAATCGTCTGAAAGACCTAAAAGGAAAAATTCTGACCACATTTTGATGATCCTGTGTTTCCATGCAGCCTCGTGCTGGAGGGCAATGCGGCTGACGTCTGTCCTGTTCCTCCAGATGAGATTGTTGCCATCAACGAATCGAAATAATGCCCAGTTGATGACATCATGACTTGTAGAATGAACCTTTGTCAAGAACGCGTGGGTTCTCCTCAACAATACAAGCAGACGACTTTTTAAAATAACCGTTTCCTGAATGGAGTTCTGATGGATTGATTACTGTCGTGAAGAAGCACACTGGTCAGCAAATAGAGATCTCCAATGATGTCAAAGACTAGATCCACTAGATCTAGACTCTGCCCCCCCCCCCCCCCCAGCTGCTAGCAGGTGGACTTTAATTTCCTTGTGTGAATGCTGGTTTGTCATGTTCTTTTGCTGCTGCGCCGTCTGAGTGGATGGATGCTGCAGGAGGAGCTCTTTATCTGCTAGGACAGGTGTGTTTGTGTGTGTGTGTGTGTGTGTGTGTGTGTGTGTGTGTGTGTGTGTGTGCGTGCGTGCGTGCGTGTGTGTGTGTGTGCGTGCGTGCGTGTGTGTGATATGCCTCCTTTAGCCTGACAGGCAAACCACATTATTCTCTCCCTCTACGTTGTAAACACACAAACAGAAACGCACCCTTTGTCAACCCTCCGCTCCTCCGTCTGTTTCCTCCCTCTGCTCTGTCTGTGACTCCCATGTGAGGGGCTGATTTGTTGGAGAGGCTTTGGAAAGAGTCCGGCGTCATCTCCTGGACGTGAAGGTGGTTTTCACACAAGCATAAATAAACCTCGTGAGTTAAGAGTCCAGACATGCAGCTTCCCTGCACATGAAGCACATTAGAATCCCCAGTAAAAACACATCAGTACAGTTTGACAACAGATTGAAAGATTGGAAGGCCGAAACTGAAAGTGACTTCAGCCCAGATTTAGAAACTGAACAGAAAGAGATCCACGGGACGGAGCTGCTGAGTGCCAGCGAATGAAAGTCCAGTTCAAATCCACTGAGGTAGCACCAATAGACATGAGGTCAGGTGGGGACACTCGCGCTTCCTGCCGCTGGTCAAATCCAAACTCCATTCAGAAAACAAGCGCTTTACAACGTATTTGCTTACCGTTTTGCGCTAAGATGTGACAAAGCTTGAATTCATACTTCGTGCAAAACAGCGTTGTGTTGTTGCTGCTTCGGCGTTACGTTGATCTGTTTATTTGAGTTACGTCCCAGCAGAGGTGTCAGTTCTTCAGCTGCTGCTCCTGCAGACAGCTGCCAACCCACCAGGCGGCAGCTCCTCGCACCGCCTCTCCCGCTGCTTCATCATTTTAACAGCCTCAGAATCATGTTACCGACCCAGAAATGGCGGCATTTAATTTTCCAACAGGACTCCTACCAGTGCAGAGCTGCAGTCGTGTGATTTTGAAGATGACACAACAAACACAAGCGGTCTATCTAGGAGGCGCAGCAGACGTGATGCTTTTACCTGAGTTATATAATCATCTCTCACGCGTGGAACTCCTCGGTGCCTCTTGCAGCTGTCCATCGCTCAGGCTTGCAAAGACTTCATTTTCACAAAAGGAACAGAACAGATGGAAGTTACAAGTCGCTAGAACTGCTTCCTATCAGTAAGACGACAAGACAAAAGTTAACTATTGTTTTATTTAAAATAAAACTGCATATAAAGTAGTTCAAGGAGTTGGTTCTTCATTTTGTTTAATGATTGCAGCACAGTTGCTTTTAAGACCTCTGACTTCTTCTTCTTCTTCTTCTTCTTCTTCTTCCTCCTCTTCTTTGGTGTTCAGACACGTTGTGGCTGCATCTTCTTCTCTCGCTACCATTTTAAACTAACGTACCAACACCCGCTCGCTACATGGAGGACCCCCCACCCCTGAATGCTTCTCCCGTGTCGTTCCTGTGCAGGTCCGTTGTGGAGGCGACGGAGGTAGACTTGAATATGCGTGTGGGCCTGCATACAGGACGGGTGCTGTGCGGCGTGCTGGGCCTGAGGAAATGGCAGTATGATGTCTGGTCAAACGATGTCACACTGGCAAATGTGATGGAGGCCGGAGGGCTGCCTGGGTCAGTACTGGCTGTGACCACCACCGAGACAAGACACACACGCACACACACACACACACACGGATGCAGCAAACACATTGTCCAGGAGATGCATTCTATACTGTATATATAAATATACTGTGTACATATATACATATATATATACATATGTATATATATATATGTATATATATACATATATATATACATATATATATATACATATGTATATATATACATATGTATATATATACATATATATATATATACATATGTATATATATATATATATACACACACATACTGTGTGTATATATATATATATACACACACATACTGTGTGTATATATATATATATACACACACATACTGTGTGTATATATATATATATATATATATATACACACACATACTGTGTATATATATATGTATATATATATGTATATATATACATATGTATATATATATACATATGTATATATATACATATGTATATATATACATATGTGTATATATATACATATGTATATATATATACATATGTATATATATATATATACACACACACATACTGTGTATATATATATATACATATGTATATATATATATATATACACACACATACTGTGTGTGTATATATACACACACATACTGTGTATATATATATATATATATACACACAGTATGTGTGTATATGTGTATATATATATAATATACTGTATATATATATGTGTGTACATATACACACAGTATATTTATATATATAAATATACTGTGTGTATATATACTGTATGTATACACACATACATACATACATACACACACATATGTGATATATATATATATAAACATATATATATATATATGTTTATATATAAATCTTATAAACGTTTTGTGTGTTTGTGGAGGGAGCTAACGTTCATGCTAACATTCGGGTTGGTGTACAAAAACACCTGTCAATCACTGCAGTAGTTTTTGTGTATTCTTCTTGAAAGTGTAGCAGACAAACACACAATCTGGGTTTTTTTCAGAGTTGATTGAATTTTGCCCTGTTTACCGGGATTAAAATACACAATTTACTGCCCAAATGCAGTAATACGGGTTTTAATATTCGTATTACAACGATACGGCACAGAGAAGCTACAGCAGGCCGGACAGGACAAAACTTATTAGCAATGGTTTGTTTGGGTTTTTTGTACTTTTCTGATGAAGAGCGAGAAGATTCAAGAGTCTTTCTCCCTCTAAACATTCACCTTATCTCAGATGTGGGCCTGAGAGGTCTCGAGCAGCTGCAAGTAAAGCTGAAACAATGTTATTGCCTTCAAGAAAACCCGTGTACTGTAACAAGCTGATTAGCATTTAAAGAAGCAGTGAAATGAGGTCACTGCTTTGGCTCGATTGTGTCTTGTTTCAAGTGAAGTAATAAGATTTTAAGACTCGTTACCAGATTAAATGAGGATGAAAATTTCTTCGCTGTGGAGAGTTTTGAGGCTATTAGACTGATAAAATTAATGAGGGATAATGATTGGAGACCTCGCCGCCTGACTTTTATCACTAACTGCTCCCCGTCCCCTGCTTTGCTTGTGTTCTCAGCAAGGTGCACATCACCAGGACCACCCTGGAGTGTCTGAACGGCGACTACGAGGTGGAACCGGGCTTCGGCCACGAGAGGCACGCCTTCCTGCAGAAGCACCACATCGAGACGTTCTTCATCGTGCCGTCGCACAGACGCAAAGTACAGCAGACTGGTTTCTCCCCCCCCCCCCCCCCCCCCCCCACATTCTCTCTCGTAGCGCCGGAGAGGTGACACATCTGTCGGTGCTGTAATAGTTAATCCTCTGATGTGGAAAGGGAGGCAGCAGCGTGTTAATCTGGCACACACATGGCTAGTATCACTATCTCACACCAACATTACATGTGCACCAGAGCTGAGTGTGTGTCTGCTCATCGCGTTTCAAATCCCCCACTCACACAAACAGGTTTTCTGCCATTGCACACTCATGTTTTACTGTAAAAATCCCAGGCATGAGAGCAAAGACGCACTCCGAATATTCGAGCTAGCATATTTTAGCATCTCCCTCCACATAATCCAGCTTCTGTTGTGAAAGGAGCTGTTTTTAGTTTTCCGCTAAAGACGGTAAAAGGGGGTCGAGACAAAAAACTGGAGGGAAACTTTCATTTAACATTTATGCATTGGAGGGAAGAATTCCCAACATCCTGCTTGTTAGTTTCACCTTTAAAGAGAGAGCTCACCCAAAAATGAAGACGGCGCCGTTGGAAAGATGCAGCTGATGGTTCCATGTGTGATGGAGGAGGCGCGTGGGGAGCTTGGGACAGTGAATTGGCGCTCTACAACCAGGGAGAAACACATTTTTTTTAAAAATCTGATAAGAATAAGACTTGCAGGTGTTTCACTGAATCACCTGTGACAGCGTGGTAAAGAACACCAGCAAGCTCTCGTGGTTCGTAAAACGATTGTGTTTAGGTTTCAAAAGTTCCTCAAAAAGACGGCTGAATGAGTTTTTGTAAGAGCGGCGTCGGACGACCGATCCCTGCCTGGGTGTTAGCCACAATGCTAGCAGGGGTGTTGCTCGGAAGAAAGGCTCCTCTTTAATGATGACAACTTTTGTTTCGTTTTTACGTGATCCCTTTCTTTGGTTCTGCATGATGCCGTGATGTGAACGTTCCACTGAGGGAACAGAGAGCTGAGGAACCTCTGTGTAAAGAACTATGATATTTAGTGGCAACAAGATAGAGCTTGTAACTTCGATGTCGTTTTTTAAAAACCACAAGATTTCATTTGTTTCCACAAAATGATCAAACTTGAGGGAACCAGTTATATTTCATGGCTTCTCTGTGACTGCAGAGCCAATGTTAGCTGCATGCTATCTGTACATTAGCTGAGTTCAGAATCACCTGCTAAGATACTGAGCTACGCTCTCAGACATTATCAACAGCATTGGCAACTTTTTACACAACTATTGACCAGAATGACTGAGTCGACCCCCTGAAAAAAGAAAAATAGCGACCTTTCACCTGCCTTGACTTGTGTTTTTCCCTCCTGTTCCAGATCTTTCCGGGTCTGATTCTGTCGGACATCAAACCAGCCAAGAGGATGAAGTTCAAGACGGTTTGCTACCTGCTGGTGCAGCTGATGCACTGCAGGAAGATGTTCAAGGCTGAGATCCCCTTCTCCAACGTCATGACCTGCGAGGACGACGACAAGGTGTGTGACATCTGCGCTGCTGATGTTTGGTTTGTGCCGGTTTAGCTCGTGAAAATGAACATTTCTTGGTTGCAGAGTTGGTAGGGAGAAAAAAATCCTTTTAATGGGTTTGTGTGTCCATTTGTGACGGAGTAAAATCCTGCTCGGATTCCTAATCTGCCTCACGCATGCACGCACGCACACACTCACCCACACACACATTAAAACTCTCTAATCTGGATTTCTAGATGTCATTATATTCCAGTATGCCTGCACTTCCACAGCTTGTTGAAGAGTAAGCCAGTGGAATAGATACGATGGCAAAGCCTTGGA
Source organism: Aulostomus chinensis (assembly GCF_037954235.1). Classification (NCBI taxonomy): domain Eukaryota; kingdom Metazoa; phylum Chordata; class Actinopteri; order Syngnathiformes; family Aulostomidae; genus Aulostomus; species Aulostomus chinensis. Next base: position 2,338,017 of record NC_141333.1, on the reverse strand, counting down.
TGTAAATCACTCTCATCTTTGTGACCGTGTGCGTTCAAGCCGTTTTGTGCGCACGTGTGCAGATTGCATGTGTGCATTAACGTCTCGATACGTTTGCGTGAATATTGGCTCCTCAGCTGCAGCGGGTGGGTCTCAGCCTGAGTTTTGGCCGTCCGAGTCTTTGTCAGTCTGTGGGGTTTCGTGTCATCACAGCTGTCAGAAATAGCCTGCTAGCTGTAATCCACCCAACCGCGCGCGCGGCCAGGCATTAGTACTTCATGATTCTGATGAGGTTGCATTATGACTGCTGGTAATCACCCGCAGCCTGGTATCATCTCCCCTAATAGCATTAGCCACATTGTTACATGATTATCCAAGTAGCCAGAATCCCAGTATTGTGCCACAGGAATTTCATAATGGAATTATGACACTGCGTTTTGTTTTGGCTGAAAAATATTTCGTCATGTTGTCGATGGCAAAGACCAAGAGGAGGTCAAGAGTGCAGACGACTGAGGTCATTCTTTTGTCAACGGAAACAGGTGGCAGGTGGCGAGTTGCTAATTCAGTAAAAAAACTGGAAAAAAGGGCCTGCTAGAAGGTCGCGGGGGGACATGTGTTTGTAGTCCAACAGGAAGTGGTCATCTCATGGTTCCCCCACCAACGGGAAGTGGTCATCTCATGGTTCCCCCACCAACGGGAAGTGGTCATCTCCTGGTTCCTCCCCCAGCGGCCAATAGGATCGCTCCATGTGATTGTGGTGATTGAATCAGTAAATCAGCTCTGGTGAACAAAAGTTGATGATCTTCCAGGTTCAGTTCATCAAGATCATCTTCACTAATGAACCCTCTGATGATGCTGGAAGCCTGGATGCTACGGTTAGCAGTGCTAAGCTAACATTAGCCTAAGGAGGAACTACACCAGGGTCACATGACTTCAAGGTCACCACCACTAAGCTTCAGGCTTCTTGTGTTTTCCCTCTGATGACCTTTAATGACCACCATGACCTCTGTAGGCTCCTCCAGACTCTAGTTAGCAACCCAGGTTTTTAAGACTCCACCACTCCAACATCCACCAGTCTGGTGTTTACTGGTGGATCTGATGTAGAACTGAACCTCCACCATCCACTGGTCTGGTGTTTACTGGTGGATCTGATGTAGAACTGAACCTCCACCATCCACTGGTCTGGTGTTTACTGGTGGATCTGATGTAGAACTGAACCTCCACCATCCACCGGTCTGGTGTTTACTGGTGGATCTGATGTAGACCTGAACCTCCACCATCCACCGGTCTGGTGTTTACTGGTGGATCTGATGTAGAACTGAACCTCCACCATCTACCGGTCTGGTGTTTACTGGTGGATCTGATGTAGAACTGAACCTCCACCATCCACCGGTCTGGTGTTTACTGGTGGATCTGATGTAGAACTGAACCTCCACCATCCACCGGTCTGGTGTTTACTGGTGGATCTGATGTAGACCTGAACCTCCACCATCCACCGGTCTGGTGTTTACTGGTGGATCTGATGTAGACCTGAACCTCCACCATCCACCGGTCTGGTGTTTACTGGTGGATCTGATGTAGAACTGAACCTCCACCATCTACCGGTCTGGTGTTTACTGGTGGATCTGATGTAGACCTGAACCTCCACCATCCACCGGTCTGGTGTTTACTGGTGGATCTGATGTAGAACTGAACCTCCACCCTCCACCGGTCTGGTGTTTACTGGTGGATCTGATGTAGACCTGAACCTCCACCATCCACCGGTCTGGTGTTTACTGGTGGATCTGATGTAGAACTGAACCTCCACCATCCACCGGTCTGGTGTTTACTGGTGGATCTGATGTAGACCTGAACCTCCACCATCCACCGGTCTGGTGTTTACTGGTGGATCTGATGTAGACCTGAACCTCCACCATTCACCGGTCTGGTGTTTACTGGTGGATCTGATGTAGAACTGAACCTCCACCATCCACCGGTCTGGTGTTTACTGGTGGATCTGATGTAGAACTGAACCTCCACCATCCACCGGTCTGGTGTTTACTGGTGGATCTGATGTAGAACTGAACCTCCACCATCCACCGGTCTGGTGTTTACTGGTGGATCTGATGTAGAACTGAACCTCCACCATCCACCGGTCTGGTGTTTACTGGTGGATCTGATGTAGAACTCCGGCAGGTTTTGGGCTGAAAAGCCAGATATTTCTAGCTGGACGCTCATGGAGCCTCACTGCTAATGACAACATCACTGTACAAAATATTGTCTTGTTGTCTTTTTGCTTTAATCAAAATATTTGTGGATTATTGACAATGCTGTCAGATATGGAGGATGCAAATTAAGTTCAGGCAGTGTGTTGGACACAAACTGACATTTTGGACAGTTGTTAGCACTCTGTCGCCTGTAGCTTGAAGCTAAAATGATGACCTTAGCCTTTTTCTGAGTTCTGGAGTCAGTGTGACGTCATGCAGGGAGGAAGAACGTCTTGAAAGGAACAAACTACATTGTTGGGTTAAAGTATCACTGGAAGGTGTTTCTTTTTGAGCCACTCGGGATCTTTTCCATGAGTGCTCATCCGTCTGTAGATTAGCTTAGCTTATCATTAGCTGAGAGGAGTCTTAAAGTGTCAGGCAGGCTGATGTCATTCAGTTCCTCTGTTGAATAAATAAAGACTCAGTCCAGGTGTCTGAGTCCAAGACGCTTTTATTACAGGCGGCGAGGGGAGCAGCACGACAGATAACGGCCTCAGAGAACAAATGGGCTTTCCAAAAC